>NW_020291923.1:0-294996 GCF_003184865.1 Aspergillus homomorphus CBS 101889 | reverse complement strand
TGGGTGGTTCCTGCTGTGGAACGTGACTCGGGTGTTCGATCTCAACCTTCGTGGTGCGGTTCGAAGGTAATGGTTCCAGACATCGAGAAAGAAGCAAAGGAGACTGATTGACGGGCTCTACTTGGGTGTGGAAAGTGATGTTTAGTGTTCTGAGGCCTACTGTATGACCATATCATGACTCAATCCGAATAAAGATTGAGGCGATGACATTGCACATCATTTCGAGGCCGGACACGATATATTGTACGTTGGAAGACCAAAATGATTTGTCGTATCCTCCTGTGCGCGAATGAAGTTTTAGATTCGTTGTTCCCTCGATGGATTTTTATCGTCGGGTTCAGTTGCCGATTCGACGGCTGTTGACACAATGGACACTGAAACAACCGGACTGGCACTGCTGGTGAGAAAAGCGGCCGATGCGGCGGGTAGAAAGGTGGTTTGGATGAAGAACGGCGGGCAAAAATTTGATTCACCCAAACCCATGACAGGATGCCACAAGGCATCAACTAGCGGCCGGAAGGAATCAATCGCAACGAGTGTCCAATCGAGTCAGTGTTGAGAATGCACTGGGATGACGTTGATGCTATCGGCCTAATCTGGTTGCCGCAATGCAACTGCCTGAGTCGGATACTTAGGTACAGTACCGTATGTCAGGCATGAGCATGGATGATCGCAGGGTGGAGCTGCATGCCAGGTTGAAGTTGGTTTAGAACGAGCGCTTATCGTAGGACGACGGGCCCGGCCTCAACCCGTAGTTGCAACCCGCTTCTACTGGGTTTGGGAAACGACCACAAGGGAAGGAGGGAGGATCCGATGCGCGACAGGGCTGGATGATTAGCCATCGGAATAATTCAAGACAGCCCGCGTTGTCATCATCAGGGTAGGATGTTCTCTATCATATGGCGCGAGCGAGCCTCCGGTAGATTGTTCGTTTTCTCATGTGGCGGTGAGGGAGATGCAAAGCAAACGAGTGACAGGCGAATAAAGGCAATTTCTTTCTCCCCCCATTTTCACCCCACCTGCACTGCATCATCCCTTTGAAGATAGATTAACCATCCGCAGTGCATCCGTCGCCGTTAGCTGACAGGACTCGAGAGTCTGTCTGCCCGCCATTCCGGAGACGTCTTTCGCCCATGGAGAAACTTCACACGGACCCTCGTCTGCAGCCGAGTGTTGGGCACTGCGGGGACAATCGTCTCACAACCAAAGGAGCCATGACCCAGCATGCATCGGGGGTATTAGCAGCCTGGCCCAAGAACCTTGGTGCAGCGTCGGCGGATGTCGAGCAGCAGTCTTTTGCATTAGCGTAGCGGTACCAGTCCAGACAAGACAGGCTCTTCGAGCCGCCGCTCGTGAATACTCCATAATGCAGAAAGTAAAATAATCCCATTTTTGCCTCATTAATCATCTCGTTGGAGTCAACTCGGACAGTTTGGCCAGAGATGACCCAGCCTACAACGGCTGGCGACTGAAGGAAGCTGAGTGGTGAGAACCAGAAGCAAACCGGAAACCACACGAAATAGAGATGCAAGTGACCGAACTATTTTCTTTGGAGGCACAGCCATCAGTTCGCCGGGTTTCTGTGCGACCAATTTTTCCGGTCGGGCTGCTGGACAACAGGCGATAGAGAGAGCCCTTCTCTCAAGGTGTAAATCAACCAAGACATAGAAGTCGGGGCCGCTCAGGCACAGTTGGAAACGGCATGAGGAGAGAAACATTGCCGTAATTGTAAGGCGACAATCTAAGAATCCGTGAGGCAGCAAGGTTGTAGACATAATGACGGCGTCCGCATTTGATGCAGGAATAATCGAATGCCACTGGCCATGACGGCTTGTCGGTGGATGTCACCGTGAAGCCGGCGTCGATCGTGACTGGTGTATTTTCAGATCCAAGCCGGCGACCAAAGGAACAGGCTTTCCGTGCGTGTTTTAGCAACTCCAATTTGCCTGTCAGCCTAGAACCTGTATTGCGTGTGTATCCAGACTATGTCTTTTTTTCCCTTCCCCCACACGCATTAGGTCTTCTGTCCTGCTTGGGCATTATCATGAGCACCTGATTCGGAGTTTCGACTCGCTGGACAAGGATGCCCTGAACCAGAGTCTTGGGAAAATCGGAGGGCTCCGAGGCTCTTCCAACACAGCAAGACCTGTACCTGCAAGCAATTCGAACTGCTTCTCGTCTAGGCCCACTTTGCCCCGTCTGCCATCGAGATTCCCACGTTGGCGGCGTCTATAGCGCTTGTAATCAGTGGAAGTGCCAGTGGTTGAAGATAGCTCGCACAAATTGCTCGACGGAACATATCCAGGCGCGGGCTGCTGAGCCGCCGATAAGCGGACAACGCACTCTCCACGAACCCGACATCCCAGGTGATCTCAGGCTCTATCCTTTGCACGTCATATGTCTGGCGAAGCAAAATCGAAGAACAATAACCCCTGTTGGTTACACGATTTCCCATTCGATTTCAGGGGCCAATTTCTGCCCTGCCGTGCCACTTGAACGATCTTGGGTCGCTCGCGTCGTGTTAGCAGGAGTCATAGCCCGCCCTGAGGATCTGAGGGATGCAAATCCGGCCTTTTTGCGCTTTGTGGTTGCCGTCTCTCCGAGCTTTTCTTGGTCTGTCTAATGTGCGCCAGATCGTTCTCATTCGTTCGTTCCGAGCATATGCAAAGGTGTCCAATATTGATCCATGATCCTCGATATGCAGTCTATTTCTCTTCTCACAAAGCCTGCGAGTTTCGTAAGCCCCCGCTTCATCTAATGCATTTGCAGATTCTTGTACCTTGCAGCCTTTGACTCAAGAAATCACCATTTATATGATAGCCCAAAGATGACAAGGAACCTCAAAAAGCTGCAATGAAAGAGAGACAAGCTTTCTCACCTTAGGAGGCCTCAAAAGTCAGCCGAACACAATAGCCCACTAGCCCAGGCCAGCGAAAATTGCATATGCTCGATTTGATGAGGTTGGCTGACCTCTAAAGAAGCGAGCCACGCAGTTTGACTATGATATTCGAGAGAATTAACGGCCGATGCAGCTCGATTGAATGCCACATGCTTCCACAGCTATGTAGACAAGCATTTCTCGTCATGGCCAGTCACCTTCCTGTCGAATAGACGCCGTGTCTCTGCTGCACCCGCGTCTGCCCCAGCCACCCAGCCTCCTGATATTGGCGGCGGTTGTTGGCTGAAGACTGATCAAGTAGAAGAAAGATAATTTGCTGCACGCGCAAACAGGAGAATAAGACCTGAAGTAGTTGGCGATGGGAGAAGACGATTTGGAGGAACTTGATTCCTCGGGGGATCTCAATTCATGACAGTATTCATATATCGGGGCTCGGAAGAAAGACAGTAATTCCGCTGAGAGCCAAACCGAGGAGGCCACAGGACTGACCTCATTGCCATTCCCACCGTCCCTCTTATAGCCTTCTCCTAAACCCCCAAGCCATCGCAGCCCAAGGAGAAAAAGACGGACGGGGCCTGAGAGTCCCCGGGATGCCCGAAAGTGTCGCCACGGAGCACCGGGGGAGGACGGCCGGGTGGAGGAGGGATGAAGAGGGCTGGACCACTCTCCGGCCATTCAGCAATCTTTCTATTTTTTCGTCTTTTCAGCCAGAGCGGGGTCCCTTCGGGAGAAGGAGCGAATTGGCGTTCAGAAACTGCAAGACGGGCGGAATTGGGGGGTTGGGATTGGCGACAAGTGGAGGGATGATGGAGGGTGAGAAGCAGAGGGGGGGTGGGAGAAAATGCCTCCCCGGACAATCCCAATGCCCAATGGCCCCATCTCGCCCATCTCCAAGCATCCCCCCCGCCTCTCTTCTCCCCTCAGGTCCTTGCTAGAGCTCATTTCCCTTCGACAATGCTCATTCCGCCGGATGGAAGACTCTCCGCGGAGGGCTATAAAAGCCCTCTCCTCGTCCTCCCCCATCTGGCCTTGCTCCTTCTTCCTTTTCCATCTCTCCAGGCCTCTCTTGTCTATTCCCATTCGATTGATCAGATTTGTCCATTGACCATACAGCGTCTGATCTCTGACATACCAGCTCCTTCATAGCTGTCAATCATTCAACCTTCTTGTTCGAGTCCTCACTCACTGTTGCTATAATCCTCAACGTCCCCATACCTCTTTTCACAATGGCGACCCACCACTACCAGTCCCCTGCTCTTCCCATCAACGTTCCATCTAAGGCTCCGCTTCCGGCCAGCCTTTATCCTGTCGGTCGAGTGTCTGGATCTCCTCCCGATCTCTCCGACACTAGCACCACTGCTGGAAGCCGTACATCCGCCGGGTTCAGTTATGCATCCGGAAGCATCGGCGGAGATTATGAGACCAGCTCTGCCTCGTACTCTGGGGTCGATGTCGTTGATGTATTGAACGACCGCATGCAAGATATGTTTGACCCCACGCCGCTGGACAAGGGACTGGCGATGCAGGCGCAAGCGTGAGTACTATCCTAAGTCGCGACGATATCTGGTTCACTGCCCGGGCAGCAGGCAACATTCTGCGCTGGGCGATAAAATTTGGAATGAATGAAGCTAAAGGTTTTTGCAAACAGCTCCGGCCAGTTGAACGCGAAGCAGCGCGAGCTGCTCGAGTTGCAAGCTCTTGCGCAAAGGCGGCTGAAGGGCGTACGTGCTAGTTTTGCCGATGGTATCAAAGTCGCTCGGGAGACCAAGCGAGATTTGGAATGGACCCAGAAACGCGTCAAGTAAGCTGCGAATTCTTCCCCTGGCTCTTTCATCTTGCCCCTAGTGTAACTGTCGACGGTCGTAAACGGATTCCGCTCCGCTGACTGACTGCGCGGGCGTCCGCCGCGCTCCGCTGTCAAGACAATTCTTGGCAGCGTTCAGTGTCTTACGGGCACCCCGAGTCTTTCGCGCCTGATCGACAGGCAGTGCCACCACAATGTTGGAGTTCCAGGTGCTGACTGTATTTTCAAGTGCATTGAAGGCGAAAGCCGAAAGTGCCCATCCCGAAGAATATCGTCGTGCGGCCAAGAAATACACCTTCGACGAGTGAGAACTGGCGAAAAGGTACTATGCTATAATTTCGGCTGAGGAGCATTTGATAGGTAAAGAGCCTCGACTGCGACCGCGAAAGCTGGCTTTTCGGTAAATTGGCTTCTGTGGGGTTTGAATTTGGCGTACTTGGGTTCGGGATGGTCTGTTCTGATTTGGGATACCGTATGGCTGGGTGGATTTCTGGGATGGCCCCTGTTGATACTTCATCGGCGGCACAATGTAATACTGTACTTACAAATTCTCGGTGGGAAATTTCATGTTGCGCAATATGTTTTCGGTTATACTTGCAGATTTGAGAAGTTGTGCCATTCGAAATCCGCAGCGGGAGGCAAGGTCAGTGGCCAATCGCTCGAATAGATTCTAGAAGCATAGGAAAGCGCCCGCAACGTTTCAGATTGACATCCGGGAAGTGGGAAACTCCCCATCACATCACACCCTGTGATGACAGGCGCCAAGTCATGTGCCAGGCCTAGGTCACCTGGGGTTACGATACGGGCACGGTCCTCGGAGGCATTCCTAGAGCGCATACCAGTGTGGCAGGATTTCCACACAAGAATGCTTGTTGAGGACATGAGTTGATCCGATCAAGAGTAATCAATATCTTCATGTTGCTTGATTCTATTCCCTTACCCCGCATTTGGTCATCAGACGTAAAGAGCAAAGCAAAATGTTCGAGTCAGCTCCGCTGGTCCGACTCCGCCAGCGGACGGAAATCCTCGGCCTGCTCCGCTCCACCCCCTGTTTTGGGATGTTTTCCTTGCCGCTTTTAGGTGGGGACGCTTCAGGACGCTCAAGAACGGGGGGAACTGTTTGCTGCTGTCAAGTGTGGCACAGCGACCTCAGCCACAGTGCGCGCAGCCCCTTGGTGATTGACCGGGAAGTTTGGGCCACAAGCTGCTGGTACGTGTTATGACGCATTAAATCATGGTCAGCTGCCAGTTCTACTAATGTAGGAGACTGAGCTTATCCGTAGCACTCATGTCCTGTATAGAGCTAAGGACCAGGGGTGCAGTAGTTTGCTGCGCGTTTACCATTGCCTGCTCCCTGCGTCGTAGAAGACTCCTTAGCGATTCTGGCCTATCTGGCAAACAATGGTTAGACACGGGGAGATCATTAGTCGGAGAGGCTGAGTTATACCAGCAATCATATCGCATTCAGGGCACGGATGGGCAGCAGGGCAGATGCCCGTCCAGGCTGGTCTAGTGACACGAGCGTGCAGACCGATCTCGCGAGTTTGCAGGCGGGCAAACAGGAGATAGTGCTTTATTGTCAAGGTGTCATACAGACCGAAACTTCGGATATCTCGTCTGTTGTATGTTCAACGACCTGTCTGTATGACTGAGGTTGGCCGTTACAAGGCAAGGCGATGGTCGTCGGGCATGGTGGGCCTGAGGGAAATGAAACCCCGGATAAATCCCTTCCGTAGGATTAGATCGGAAACCGAACCCTGGGAATAATTTGTTTCAGATGATAGAAGAGTGGGGTCATGAAGGTACGTCAGCTACATGCAGAGGAGGTGATTGAGAAGTGTGTGCTGTTGATATTGTAGTGACATGTTCCTTTAAGATGCTCAGGGGCTAAGAATGCTGAGAGAAGGAGGTATTACTGCATTGGGATTCAGCCTATTCGACAAACACCTCCCTCCACCTACAAACCCCACAACTCCAAGACCATCGAAGTTAGGAATGTCCTCGGTAGTAATGAGGTTGTAATTCAATGTTATAATTCGAAGGAAATGAGATGTTCCATTTTGAATTAGGGTCTGGTGTGCTATTATGAAGGAATACATATGAAGAACACGGATCATTATTCAATACAGAAAAGGTCATCACGAAAGCACAGAATAAAACCCTTGACTATGGGAATGTCTGATAAAGAGAACAGTAATTGGCGAAGTATTAAGCTACCTGCATATTGAATACTCTCATGAGTTCGATTTCTTGTGTCTCACGCAGACAACCTGCGCATGGCTCTCTTGAACAGGGTTATTCACAGAGCAAAATCCATGGAGAGTAAATAAAACTGCACAGAGATCCTCAGCTCCATCCCTGGTAAATTATCTTTGTGATTCACGTAACATGAAAAGACTCCAGGTTGCTTCTGTATGTAGCTTATCAGCAACATGCCATTGGAGTCGAGAGCAGAGCAGCAAGGTTGGAAGGCAGAGAATCACTCACCAGAACCGAAACTCACAGGTTGTTAGAACAGGCTGCAGGCCTTTCCACGGATTCTCGACAAACACTGGCATGAAAATTATTAAATCATTGTGCTGGTTCTTGACTCCCATTGACCATTTGTGAAGATCATTGTGCCGAGGAAAGCGGGTGCCATTCGGAGCGGTATAGCAGATTGATCCACCTCGTGGTTTCTGTCTGCTTTCGATGGGCTTTCTACTAGTTTCCACAGGCTTGGATGACTGGACTGTGATAGGTACCGAGACATCGGAAGCTTTCTTCTGCTTATTTTCATCAACAGATTTGGAACTTGCCGCAGGCTTGGGTGACATTGGTGCGGATTCCGAGGAGCCAGAGCGATGTTTCTGCTTCACCTCGGTGGGCTTGTACTGGGCACTATCCAGCGATTTGGAAGCCGTGGTTGCGGAGGAGTGACGCGAAGCGACATGATCATGTTTCTGTCTAACTTCAGCCGGCTTGCCCTTGCAACTTTCCACAGATCTGGTGGCTTCTGATGCAGTAGGGCTCGAAGCCGAGAGACGTGGATTCTGTTGGGGTTCCTGGGCGACCTTGATGGGATCAGCGACTGGCTTGGATGGCTTTCTGTTGCTCGCGTGGACAGTGTTGAAACGGTTACTGGCGCTCACGGTAGGCTGGGCGAAATGGTCTAAGTGGATTGAACGCATTGCCAGCTTGTTAGAAAGATGTACTTCTATGGGAAGCCTTCATGTCGAATCTCGGGAAACTGAAAGGATGGTAGAACCCACAAGATTGAAGAGTGTTGCTCTTGGAAGATGCTGGCTGAGAGCTCTTCGTGTTTGTCTTTGACTGCAAGTTGTCATGTGGCTTTTCGGCAGCGACTGCTGTAGACTTGAAGCTCGCGGACTGGGATTGGTGATTCTTGTTCTGTGTTGGTGTATGGACGGAAGGATTACACTCCTTGTGAACATTCTCTCCCTGCGAAGTAGCCTGGGCTTTCCAGTCTTCATACAGAGAAGAGGTGCGCAGTTTCTGTTGTCTAGGATTGGACATGCCCTGTGCGCTGGTTGGAGCGGCCTGATGAGGCTGGAAAGTGTTCTGTTGCGATGGGATTTCGTGATTCTTCAGGGTCTCAGGAGCCCATTCTTGCAGGAACTCATACTCACGCTGTGACGGCGCTCGTTTCAGAATCTGCTTAGGTTGGATTGCGCTGTAAGGCATGATAGACGTCTGTGCATGTGCGTATTTGTGGGAAATCTGGTGTTGAGATTGCGGGAACTGAAGAGAACGATGGCTATCAAAGTGTTAAGGGAAGGTGAAATCAAGATGTTGCGAGGTTGTGGGCTTTTTGGAGAGTGAAGGCGAAGAGACGGAAGTTTAAGAGACGGGATTAAGACAGTAAAGTGGGTGGGTAGTTACCTCTACAATAGTGTTAAGTTAAATGAATGAAATAACACGGCAGGGGCATGACCAAGCCAGCCTGTGAGAAAGATGACGTATAGCATGTATACTGTCATGCTCAATTGCTCTAGCGTCATTATACACCATGATATACCAGTCTCGCTGTTCATAGCTCCTGCCAACTCTACGCAAAAGTGTGCTCCTCCTGAATGGCACGGTTGATGACACGCACAAAGCGCCCTACCTTATCGACGTCCTGCTTGGCCGTCTCGATTCCCAGAAGCACCTTCTTGACACCAACCCCAATTGTTTTGCTTTCGGAGATGTCATCAAGACCCTCTAGCGCTTGCTCAATTTCCTGCGCTTCAAAGGCTTCGGACTTCTCCAGAATATGTCTCAGCTCATCGTATGTCATGACATTGGGAACCATGATATCCGCATTGAACGAGTTATACACGTCCAGCTGCTTCAACACAGCCCTCTCCGTTGTGGTCGCCAGGACCAAAAGTCGTCTGCCCTTGCTAGGCTGCTTTCTCAAGCACACCATCAACGTTTGCAAGATTGCATTGCTGAAGCGAGGACCGATAGGAACCCACTCAATAAGGCGCTCGATATTGTCAACCACGACAACACTCGTACGACTCTTGTAAGCATCATCAAAGATCTTGGTAATGTGCTGGATCTTCGCCATTTCACTATATCCGACCATGTCCTCAGGACTGATCAACTTGATGAAGGGGAAGCCCGAGTCAATGGCGATCCGAGCAGCAAGAGCGGTCTTTCCACTTGCGGTCGGGCCATGCAGCAGGACAGAGAACAAAGGAGAGGATTCCGCATTGCTAACTTGCTTCACAAAAAGCTCTCCTTCCTTGAGAATCTCATTGATGCCAGTTGAGAAGTGGATGATGCCATACTGAATACGGCTTGACAGCTCTTCCTCCGAAACACCAAATGCTGGTTTGACTTCGTCAAGTGCGTGGTGGAAATCAGCTCGATTGACTTTCATATTCACAACATCATCACTGACGTTAGCCATCGTTCCAACTTTGATGTGCCTTGAGAATGCGAATGACGACGCGGATTTGACAAGACCAGCAATTTCGGCACCAGAGAAGTTTTTCGTCAGCTGAGCCAGCTCGGGCAGATCCACGTCATCGTCCATTACACTATTGTCGCGCATTTTTTGAGTATGGATCTTGAGGATCTGAGCACGGCCGCTCTCGTCCGGAAGCGAGATTTCCATGTGAACTTCAAGACGACCAGGACGCAGGAGGGCTTCATCGATCATGTCCTTTCTGTTGGTCATACCAATGAGTAGGATGTTGTTGAGCTGGTCGACACCGTCGAGCTTGGAGAGTAGCTGGTTGACCACGCTGTCTCCAACTCCGGTACCTCCACCTGCTCCGCTGCCACGCTGCTTACAAACGGCATCCAACTCATCGAAAATGATAATGTGAAGGCCGCTCTCCTCGCCCTTCTCCTTGTACTCCTTCTCTGCGTCCGCAAAGAGTTTTCGAATGTTTTCTTCCGACTGACCAACGTACTTGTTGAGCACTTCCGGTCCATTGATAACCTTAGGTTCCCTGGCATTCAACATTTTTCCAATTTGACGCGCAATCAGTGTTTTACCCGTTCCCGGAGGACCATAGAGCAGAATACCCTTCACATGCTGAAGGCCTAATTTCTCAACAAGTCCCGGCGGGAAAATGCGAGATGCAAAGGCACGACGGAAGATAGTGCTGAATTCTGAGTCGAGACCACCAATACCCATATTCTCGAACTTGAAGTCAGGCTGGATGATAGAATTGGCTGCCGGTCGTCGATTCGAGGCCTTCAGATTTATGCCAGTACGAGCATCCTTGAAGAAAGTGATCTGGGAGTGTCTTGTAAGGATACCTCTAGCAGTAGGGTCGGTCTCGACCTGTCCACCGCTAGCGTCGGGCTTGCCAGAGGACAAATCAACGCGCTGAACAGTCTTGATCGTCAACAAAAGCGGGATGCTCCGGTGATCCATGAGGATCTTTTGACCGGGAGCAAATATTTGATTTTCGAAGTTCTAGGCCTGTCAGAATATATGGCGCATGTGAGTCGGGATAAAATCATATAGCGCACCTTGATCACAACGCTGGCCAGTTCGTCCTGGTCATACGGAGTCTCAACCCTCTTCTTGCCAGCGAATCCTACTTCGATATCGGTGGAGCCGACGTACGCCTGGCCACCCTGGCTGAAAGGATCATAGATCTGCACTTGCACCGAATCGGTGAAAGCGATACCAGCCCAAGTCCGCTGGGGATCCGACATGCTAATGTGACCCGGGGGGAACCCATCGAGAGGACGCGCAGAAAGAACGTAGAGGTCGTTGATGAGAAGGAGGAGATCGTGTCCATCGCGCGAGGGAGGAAAGTCCTGAGTTGAAACCGCGACTCTAAGGAGATGTTAGAAAGCCGGACTTGAATCGTGTCGGATCGCAACATACAAGTTTCCGAAAGTATACACATTGTCGGGGCTCTTTGCAGGCCGCAGCGTCCATGTCTGGCCAGAGCTGACGGGCTTCTCGCTCCGTGGTGGCATGTGGGATGGGCTAGGCCTGCCCATAGACTGCGGCGGGGCTCCATATCCTCCGGGACTAATGGGCCATATGAGTTAGTTGAATGTCATCACCGAGAGCCTTGCGTTATGTATATGCGTACCCTGCAGAAGGATATCCGCCCGGTTGATTAGGGGCAGGATAGCCGTCCCCGCGCGAGGGACGAGCGCCGAAGGGATTGGGCACAGAGGGGTAGTTATTGCGATTAAACATTTTTGCACAAGATGTAAAATTTATTAGGCCGACACGACTATAGAGTTAGACGATGCCTGACAGTGCGGTTGAGCGTGGGGGAGGGGCGATTAAATGCTGCCGGCAGCTGTGGCAAAAGTTCAACTAAAATGAGAGGTAAGACAGAATAGTTTAAAAAGAAAATGAAGAGATGTCTCGAAAGGCTGACTGCAAGTATATTCAAGTTGTCTGTAAGGTGGCAGGCGTATGAAAAGATGAAGGAATGGGAATGAGAGAAGTGGCGGCTATGAATGGGGGGAGCTCCATTCGCGACACATGGACGTAAGGTACCGTTGCTTAGTCTATCGGCCCGCGGACCTCCGTTTTCACCGATCGTTATGACGACTCTTGCGGACGAGCAATCCATCTTCTCCTTTCATCCTTCAATATACTTGGTCTACCAGTGAAAATGCCGCTGTGAGTCATTGTGTTCAATGGTTCATTATTTATGTCTTGATACTGACAAACCGTGTGGTCCAGCCATCTCCTAGGGAAGAAATCATGGAACGTCTACAACTCAGAGAACATCGCTCGCGTGCGGCGCGACGAGGCGCAAGCCAAAGCTCAGGAGGAGGAAGAGGAGCGCCGCATGCAGGAAGTCGACGCTGAGCGAAGAATCCAAATCCTGCGCGGAGAACGACCCTCAAGCCCACCCCCACCGCCGCCGCCGCAGTCCTCGGTTTCCTCAACTGATAAACACAGGTACTCGGAGGAGGCCGGGCGACACAGGAAGAGGAGACGACTAGCTGGGGAGAACGATACAGATAGGGATATCAGATTTGCCCAGGAGGACGCCAAAATGGCCCGAGCTACACAGGACCGGCAGGCTCGTGTCCGTTCAAGCGACGCACCCCTTCACGATAGCACCGGACATATTGACTTATTCCCCTCGGAAACGGCCCGCAAACCAGCCGAGAAGAATGCAGAAGCAGAGAAGGAGTCTACTGAGAGGCAAAGAAGGTTCGAGGACCAATATACCATGCGCTTTTCTAATGCGGCGGGTTTCCGGCAATCCGTCGGTCAGAATCCTTGGTATTCGTCGTCTCGAACCGATACACAGACGTCGGAAGCCATGCCGAGCAAGGATGTCTGGGGTAATGAGGATCCTTTGCGGAAAGAAAGAGAAAAGGCCAGGATGGATGCCAACGATCCTCTAGCGGCAATGAGAATAGGTGTCCAACAGCTCCGCTCAGTTGAGAGGCAAAGGAACAGATGGAACGAGGAACGGAAGCGCGAGCTTGAGGAAATCAAGTCTGTGGAAAAGCGCCGGTCGCGTCATCGTAGAAAAAGGTCTGCATCACAGGACAGCCTCGAGGGTTTCAGGCTCGATGCTTCTCCAGACAGCTCGCGGAAGTCCCATGACCCAAGTTCCCGTCGACATCATCGCAGAGACAGAAGCCGAGATCGCTCGCATCATCGACATTCACATTCCAAGTCAGATTCTCATCATCGCCGCCATGACCGCCATCGAGGGACGGAGTCAAGGAATCGAGCGACACATGCAGAGTAGCATTCACAAACTTGACTACTCACTATGCGATCATAACATGAGCAGCTCTCTCATCCAAAACTAGGTGATGTACCATTACAAAGTAAAAGAGCTACCATGCTTACACGTTGAACTTTTCGTGGGCCATGCGAACACGTTCTATGATTTTGTCTTGCCCGCATGAAAGAGATTGCTGGGATCTAAGCTATTTATAAAATGGTGATCAGCGAGCGTGTTTGGCTCACTGCAAGCTCCACAGCTGAGAGCCCTTTTCATTTTCGGCTTCCCAGTCAATGCTGATATCCAACGATCGTGATCCCGCCTCCTTCTTCTGGTAACCAACCTTACCAGTGATCGTCTGACCCTTCTTCAGCGAAACACCCTTCTTCTTCTCCTGATCGATGAGGCAGATGGTCTGTTGCCAGTGTGTTTCAGTGCCGTGGGGCCCGGTGGTGAAAGCAACGATGCCCTTCTTCTGCATATCAGAGGGAATAGCATCATCCGCAAGAGGGGCATCTCTGGACGGCATGAAGAAGATGTCGAACCAAATAGCGAAGCCATCGAGTGCATCAATGTCTTCAGTAAGAGTCACCTTGAACTCTCTCAAGAAAGATAGTTCTTCAACAGTGATGGTATGCAGCGGAAGAGGCAGGAAGACATCAGAATCTCCAGGAATTGATGAAGGCGGTACGCTGCGGACGAGTGCCTCATCGTAGATGCCGGTAAGCATGCTCTTCATGTTGAAGCCGTAGACACTCTTCCAGAAAGTGATGTGCGACGAAATGAATTCGGAGTCCGCAAATGGGGCGATGCGGAGGGTAGCATGCGACGGAGCCATGAGGCCACCGGGCGCAAGGTAGCGGTCTCGAGCGTAAATGACCGAGTCGAACATGGCCTCAAAAAGAAGGCCATATCCCATCCATTCGGATACGATGATGTCCACCTGCGGGACGGGGAGTGTAACTTCCTCAATCTTGCCACGGATGCACCTGATAGTCCAACCATTAGCTTAAACTCGTCATAGCGAAATGAACCGGGGTACCTACGTTATCACATCGCCGAAACCGTTCTCGTAAATAATCTCCTTGGCTCTGTCAATAATGTTGGAGTTATCGACGGAGATGACCTTGCGAGCGCCAGCCTTGGCACAGAACATGGAAAGAATTCCGGTTCCGCAACCAACATCCAAGACAACCTTGTCCTTGAAGACATGCTTGTTCTCGTAGACGAAATCCCGGTAAGCTTCAGTGCGGACCGTGTCCTTAAGCATGGACTCGTGAATGCCTGGCGGGAGTCTTGTCAGTGGACAGATCGCATATGGGATGCGCAGTATTCAGAACCGTACCGTTATAGGAGTAAGAAACGAAGTAATCCGCGTCTGCTTCTTCGATTTTGCTGGTAGCCCGTCGCGCCGGAGGAGCATTGGGGTCGGTCTTGAGCTTCTCATCCTCTTTGGATAATTGCTCCTCCATTGATTTCTGGACCGCCTCTCTGTATTCAGAGAATTGGGTCTGCAGGCGCTCAAGGTCCTCCTGCAGCTCAATCACCCGCCGTTCAGCGTCCGTGTTTCCCGCAGCGTCTGGCCCCTCCTCGTCAATATCATCCAAGCTGTACAGTAGAGCGTCGTCTTCGAGGACCGGCATCAAGTAAAGTTCGTCGTCAAATTTATCCTTGGAGGAGACATCCGGCGACATGTTGCCTTGCTTGACATGAGAGCGGATGTAGTTGACAAGTTTGATAGTGCCCAAGAAGTCCAAGTCTACCATAGTAATGCGTTAGAAGTTAGCTGTAACCCACACCATGCAGTCTTTCCCGATAGATTGTCCGGGCGTCGGCAAGAATCACTGCCACGCGGATCTGATTAGATCAATTACATACCGAACTCCTTGCGGATTCCTCGCAGGTCAAAGTTGTGCTTGTCCTTGGTCTCTTTCAACATGGACAACACATCGGGGTACACCTTGTCGGAAAACAGACCGACGACGGGCTGAGTCTCGTCATCAGGCTCAACATCCTCCCATCCTTCTTCGTTGCTGATATCGGATTCCTCGGAGGAAACTGAACGGGCGTCATCCTCGATGGGGACACGCTGCGATGGAAGAGCAGAAGCAGACATCGTGACGATTGCGGGGTATTGCAACGAGCCGCGTGAACGAGCTTGACGGGTATAGAATCAATATGCACAGACTATGGTTCTGAGAGCTGCCAATTGCGCCGCTACCAAATTACAAGACCGTAGCACGGACGCGAAGGAGGAGATAATGAGGTGGAGGAAGGGGGGGGAGTGTGGGCGTAGAGAGGAGGGGTTCAGATCTTCAGCAGTCTGCGGCCGGAAAAGAAAAAGCGCAGAAAAAAATGGAAAAGGAGCGGGACGGGCAATTGTCCAGTGGTTGGTTCAACTACTGGTTGCCCCGCCGCCTTGTTGATTATCATTTATCATGGGGGGCCCAGAACGGCGATAAGAGAACTCATGCCTTGTCGAGCCTGAGGCTTGTTCGGCTTCCCCGCCAACAGAAGCGTCACCGCCTCCCTCCAGAGCTGCAGCTCCATCTCTCACAGCCTCCTCCTCCTCCTCCCCTCTTCCCTCGTTGAACACTACAACCCCTCTCAATTCGGTCGGCCATTGCCATCTTTCACTGAAGGAGAGATTTCGAACTTCTCCCAATTCTTGCGACTCTGTATATGCTTTGAATCCGGGCGCTCCCTTTGCACAGCGACTGCTCCCCACCCAGGCTGTTTTGGTTCCGCCGGCAATACAAACAAGCTCAAGCATGGCCTTCTTCTTCAACCGCGGTCGATCCCGTCAACCATCTGATCTTGTTCGGTCAATTAAAGACACTTTGATGCGACTTCGGGAAGACCCCGGGACTGCCAAGGTTGGTTTCTAATTCATATGCTATTCCCTCCTCAAGTTCCAGCCGTGCTGTTCTGGGTTCCGGGAAGGCTGCTGACTGCGCGAACATGTAGGATGTGGAAAAGCCGCTCGCACAAATGAAGTTGATCGTCCAAGGCACTCAAGGTTCGTGAGCTTTCGTAAAAATTGCAGGCGGCTTGTCATCAATTGTAATCGCATCTTTTCAGGCAATCCTGACTGATGTGATTATTGGCAGATATTGAGGTGTCTCCTGACCAGGTTCAAAATCTGGTCCACGCAACTCTCCAGGAAGACCTGCTTTATGAACTAGCTCGCAGTCTTCATCTCCTTCCATTCGAAGCTCGAAAGGACACCCAGGCCATCTTTTCACACATGCTTCGTTTTCGGCCCGCCAGTGCTAGCTCAAACCACAGCGACCCTCCGGTCATCTCTTACATAGTCCACAACCGACCCGAGGTCATCGTTGAACTGTGCAAGGGTTATGAGCATGGCGAAAGCGCAATGCCGTGCGGCATCATCCTGCGAGAAGCCTTGAAGTTTGATGTCATTGCGGCCATCATTCTGTACGACCAATCGGGCGATGGAGAGCCGGCAATCAAACTTACGGAAGTTCAGCCTGGGGTCCTCCAAGATGGGACTGGAATCTTCTGGCGTTTCTTCTACTGGATCGACCGAGGCAGCTTTGAGCTGAGTGCCGATTCTTTCACAACCTTCCGGGTGACTATTGCCTACCGAGAACGCGGGCGAGGATAGTGCTAACATGTAGGCTCAGGACATCCTGACCCGGCACAAGAGCCTAGTGACAGGGTACCTGTCTAACAACTTTGATCGCTTCTTTGCGAAATTCAATGAGGTTCTTGTCGATTCCAGTTCGTATGTGACGAAGCGACAGAGCATCAAGCTGCTCGGCGAGATTCTGCTCGATCGCGCCAATTACAATGTCATGATGCAGTATGTAGAGAGCGGTGAGAACCTCAAGCTGTGCATGAAGCTGCTGCGAGATGATCGCAAGATGGTCCAATACGAGGGATTCCACGTGTTCAAGGTATGGCAGACTCACTGACTGGGCCCGTCCGGCCCTATGGGGGACGGCATGCTGACGAAGAATGTGATGCAGGTGTTTGTTGCCAACCCCAACAAATCAGTGGCGGTTCAGCGAATTCTTATCAACAACCGCGATCGCCTGTTGAGATTCCTACCTCGCTTTCTAGAGGATCGAACTGAAGATGACCAGTTTACGGATGAGAAAAGCTTTCTTGTTCGTCAAATCGAACTTCTCCCCAATGAGCCGGTTGAACCAGCACGCTCTCGTGAGCCGTCCAAATCCGGCATCAAAGCCGCTGCTGTGGCTTGAAGCTAGACGGGGCGCGTGTCCTCTACCACTTCTTCATTTGCTGTGGATATTTTTTTTTGGCCCTTGCCGTTTTTTGTGTGTATCCTTCCTTCTTTTGTGAACTATTTGAGCTTGGTGCGAAGGGCTACATGCATTGAATGTGTGTTATGTCAGTGCCGAATTTGCATGAAGGTCAGCGGGCATCTGACCTTGGCGGAGTTACAACGGATGGGTCAATTTATGGGAAGACTATGTCGATATGACGAGCAAGGTGGATGACATAAGGAGGCCAATAAACAGAACCGGCGACGAGCGACGAGAATAATGTATAAAGGCTGCAGCGAATCCTTGCATTGGGACCGGACCGGACATGCAGCAGAGAGTCGAGTTCTAGTAAATATTAGCCACTGAGGTGGATCCGAATCTTCAATGGAAGATGACTCCTGAGAATGAAACCAGCTAATTGGCATCACAAACGCAAGCACACCAAGATGGCGACAGGTTTTCTAATCCTCTTCCTGAGTCGAGAGTTTTCTACGAGTACTCAGTCTTTCAAGGGGGAGGAGGACCAACATCCCTCCGTTCTCCCTTTCTACCCAGCCAAATACAGTTTCGGTGATCGAGCAAGGAGAGGAGGAGAGGAGGACACAGGCCAGTGGGTAGTACTGTACTGTACCTGTGCGCTGCTTATACTTGAGTAGATCTAAGCTTGTTCTGAGGGTGGTGCGTGCGCAATTGAGGAGGAGAAAAGTGGATGGAGGGAGCCACAACAACAAGTGGGAAAGAAGAAAACAAACAATGACTTTCTCTCGCATTCATCAGCCACCAAATACCTGTCTGTCTTTGTTTTCCCCTCATTCCCTCTCTCTCTGTCTTTCTCTCTCTCATTCCCACCACAATTGGCTTCGATCTACGCAACCACAACGACCAGAAATTCGCAACTGATACTGTGGCCCCGGGGAACATACTATTATTAACAGTGTTTGCGGTCGGGACCAGGCAAAATTAACCGTGTAAGATCCACAGCTGCGTGGCCCTCCCGAGGAGTTAAAGCAGACTAAAATCTGTATAGTGGATCGCCGCCGCCGCCGCTGCTTCTTCGTCTTCTTCGTCTTCTCCTCTTGTTCTTCAATTCTTCCTCTCCTTCTTTCTCCCTTCACCAACCTTCAATCTCGACTCTCTTCTCTGGCGCGGCTGAATGCGGTTCTTCTCTCTTCAATGAGGAGGAATTGCAGAGAGAGGTGGTGTTGATTCAAGAGGTGAGCGCGCGCGCGCATTGCTGGATATACTGGCTGGGGCTCTTTTTTTTTTTTTTTTTTTTTTGGTTCTTCTTCTTCTTTTTTTCCTTTTTTCTTTTTTTCTTTTTTTTTTTTTTTTTTATTGCCTTTCCTCCCCTCCTCTCCTCCTCCCTTGGCTAATTCCGTTTCATCGTTCCCCCGAACGCAGACCAGATAGAGCGATTTTACACCTACACAGTACACACAGACACAGACACACATTCCGTGAACTCCTCTCCCCGACCTTCGATCCCCTCCTCCCTGGATTGCTGAAGCTTGTCCTGCCGCCAAGCATCCTTCCCAGGAACTGTGGTCCAGCCATTCTGAAGTGGGAAGCAACGCCCGCCCCAAATTTCCTCCCTCTTCTTCTTCCTCCTCCCTCCTTTCCTCTGTCGCACTGTTGGGGGCGGCCATGATCTCTTGCGCCGAACACTGGATTTTTCCCCCATCTGTCGCTCATTCCCCGTCCACCACATACAAACACACACCATAATCTTAATCTCTATTTTATTTATACGATTTCCATAATCATCAATTCCATTGAACTTCTACTGCGCCTCCCGGTCCTAGTTCAATTCCTATCCGTTCCCTCACTCGCGATCCAAGACCGAATACTCCATACAATCCACCGCCCCGCCGGCCGCTGCCTCCCTTGGTTAACGTGCACACAAACACACATACGCATACACACACAGCATCAGCTACAAGACTTTTCTTCCTTCACTAAATACTACGGATTAATTGAAAATAATAGGGCGCAAGTCATGCCGGGATAATGGTGAATAATCGATCTGTTTCTGTACCTTCCGCCGTGATGTCCGAATCGACCTCGGCAATTCATACCCTGCCCTACGATAAACTTATCGCGACGACAGACCCAGTGACTCTCCGGTCTGCGTCGTTTCCCCCGCCGAGTAATCAATCCTTTTGCTCGGAGGACCGTTCAAATTCGTCCAGTACCTCGTCTGGCGTCCCTCAAGATCAAGCCCCACCCGTTCTGTCGCAACGAACCACCAGACGCGGCAGAAACCGAGTGACAACCCTACCAGAGGCCGGCGCTTCCACTGTGAGCTTGCGGTCGCTGCGCAGTATTCCCAGCATTATTGTTGATGATACAGCATCGCGTCCCAGTTCGCGCCCCGGTTCTCGCCCCGGTTCTCGCCCCGGTTCGCGATGGTCGGAACGTAGATGGGGTGGGTTAAGGGGTAGAAAGTCAGGGGAGTACGATCGGGATGAAGATGACACACCGCCTGTCCCTCCTATTCAAGCGCCGTTCAACGGGATTCCTCTGGACATCCCGAACGCCGCGTTAGATGGTCTTGGACCGCAATCAATGAGGTTTTCAAAGCGTGGCAGTCTCATCAAGGAAGAGGAACGGCGTCAACTTCAGCAACAAATTCAGGCGCAAGAGGCAAAACAACAAAGACTTGCGCAGATGGACGGGGCAGATCAACGATTAGAAGAGCATGTGCTTGAAGATGAGGGCGCTACGGCTCTGCCAGCCATGGGCTCGCCGGAACTGAATAGCGCTGAGGAAGAACCCTTCGATACGCCGACGAGGCGCCCCAAACCGCAATCAACTCTCCGGGTGAGGCATAGCGCCATAGCCAGCCGGGCCATCTCTGCAGACGAAGACATGCTGTCGCGACGGGTACGCCTGATGTATGAGAAAGGAGAAGAGAATGTGACCGACTCGGAGGTAGCAAGGTCCATGGCCGCGGAGAACGGCGTTCTGTGGGAAGATAACGCTCCCCCGAGCATGGAAGGCTCCCGTCTGTCGGGACCCAGTATATCGGGGACTGATACCCGAAGCATTGTGTCGTCACTCGGGACAGACGGTGTCCCCGGATTCAAACGAGAAGCACATGAGCTTGCGGGAGGCATTGAGTACTGGCAAAACATCAAAGCAGGCGATGTGGATCGTTACGGCTTCATTCGATCCCCAACGTCTAATTCCAACGAGGGAATCGATCCTAGTCCCATTCAGCGTGTCTCCACAAGTTTACTTCTTGCTTCCGAAACTCCAAGGCGCAAATATTCCATGCGTCCACCATCAGCAATAGGCCCAAATCGCTCTTTCACCGGCCGATCTCCGACTCGAAAGCTATCCGAGCCATCAATCCGTCCGTCATCTTCTCAGAGCACCTACAGTTCACCTTTACGGCGTTCAACCACACGATTTCGTCGGGCGGCTAATCATCTTCCTCACAACCGGACCCGCCGTGTTAAGGATGAGGCGGGCGACATGCTCACGCTACCGACCAACGCTGTCACACCTGGGGACCGCCAGGACTCAGCTGCTGCTCGCGCAGCAAGGAAGAAGGAGTGGGAGAGGGAAGACAAATGGACGAAGATGGCCAAACCAATCCGGAGCAACGATGGAGGGGGTATGACATTCGAGTTCGACACCACCAGTTCGAAGTTGATTGAACGGACATGGAAAGGCATACCGGACCGATGGCGAGCAACCGCTTGGTATGCCTTCTTAGAAGCCAGCGCCAAGCTGCACAGCGACAGCCCTTCCAAAGAGGAGCTCATCGAGGCATTCAATGAATACCAATTGATGTCCTCCCCTGACGATGTCCAGATCGACATCGATGTCCCCAGAACAATCACCAGCCATATTATGTTCCGCCGCCGCTATCGTGGTGGACAGCGGCTGCTGTTCCGCGTCCTGCATGCGATGTCTCTGTACTTTCCTGACACCGGCTACGTTCAAGGCATGGCGGCCCTTGCTGCTACGCTTCTTGCCTACTACGATGAAGAACATGCCTTTATCATGCTTGTCCGACTCTGGCAATTGCGGGGTCTGGGGCGTCTGTATCAGTCCGGCTTTGCGGGACTCATGGAGGCCTTGGGTGACTTCGAGCGAGAATGGCTGGAGAAGGGAGAGGTTGCTGCGAAGTTGGTAAGTAGCACATGCCCCATTTGTCGCGCACCGTACTAATCCAATGCCTATCATAGAATGAGCTTGGCATCCCACCTACAGCGTACGGTACTCGCTGGTATCTAACTTTGTTCAACTACTCCATCCCTTTTCCCGCGCAGCTTCGGGTATGGGATGTGTTCATGCTGCTCGGCGATGCAGAAGATCTCACGGCACCTGGATCTTCCATCAAGAGCGGGAAGAGAGCTCATGTCAGTGCATTTGGCAACGGTCTGGACGTTCTTCATGCGACCTCAGCGGCGCTTATTGATGGCATGCGTGACATCGTCCTCGAGTCCGACTTCGAGAATGCGATGAAGGTTCTCACCAGCTGGGTTCCGATCAAGGACGTGGAACTGTTCATGCGTGTTGCCAAAACAGAATGGAAAGTCCATCGTCGAAAGAAGTCATCCTAGTTGGCTTCGATACCTTATATCCAAACCTCATTCGTGGAATGACCGTGATGCACTTGTGTTGACTGGGGAAGCCCAGTCTCCACCAAACTTACCCCTTACAATCACTACTTAAACCTAATCTAATTCTCTAGGTCTCTTCCTGGACAGAGGACTACTGTCTTTTGGGCGTGCTGGAAGTTCCTTATAATCCTCTTATGACTCAGGCGGACGATTCTTGATGAGTAAAGAAAAGTCGTTGTTTCCTCAATTACACTTCTGACTGTTTCCCCTCCGATATCCTTCCTCAATATATGCTTTTCCCGTGTTCACGGCTTACTTCGCGACATCGTCGCCCTGTCAACTCTTTATCCCAACATGAGCCTTATCTCAAGGCTTGCCGATCTTGCCGACTCTGACATTCGAGCTCGCGGAAGGCCAACCCGTCTTCTACACAATACACATACCTCGTCCCGGCACCACTCTTCGCAGTGTGTCCGCCGCACACGCGGAATTTCCGAATATTTCCTTGGCAGCACACTGTCAGATCCCAACCATATCGGTCTCTACTACTCACTCTCTATCATCTTTCCTTACATGCTCCTTGCTATATCCCCCAACCTTTCGTTTCCATGTTCTACTACAATTACCATGCTCTACTTCATCTACTACTACTCACTCTCTATCATCTTTCCTACAAGTTCCTTGCTATATCTCCCAACCTTTCGTTACCATGTTCTACTACAACTACCATGCTCTACTACACTTACTACATGTACTACTATTTGCGCCTCGCTCATCATTTTCCATATGTCCCGCTACCACAGGGACACTAATTACACTCATTAACCTATATACATCCTACATAATTCACCGGCCCGGTCATCACAGACCAAACAAACAACCAAACATACCCTTACCGCGTTTCCCTCCAGCTCAGCTCGGCTTTGTGTTTCCTCATCTGCCTGTCATCCTCATACATACAAACTTACATACATTCACACATGCAAACATACATACAATTATACCTCGAACCCAACCCTAGACGATTAGCATCCATCATCGGGCTCCAATTACTTTTCTACTTACCTTCTATCTACCGACTCGTCATCGTCGGATGTATACAAAAGTACCTACGCAACACTAAACTCGTATTCTCCTTCCCAAGCAACATGATCCATATTTACCTGGCGCCGGACCGTCTTCTTCCACCAATGGATACACATCAATAAAAACACATGTATATATATATATATATATATATATATAAGGTAAGCAGTAGATACGACTTCCCACCGCAATTGAACCCTCTAAGTAACACCATACATACACCACATACAATATATCATGATATATCCCCACACCAACCCCAACCCCCAACCTCATCATGGAAACAAGAGACAGACCCGACTGCCCCCCTCCCCCCATTAATCGGAATACGAAACGAAATAAATAAATAAAATACATGAATCAATAACTTCTTCCACTACGAAGGAACACATCCTTCACTGAACCACCTGCATCTTCTCCCAGTCCATTGACCCCTTCACTATCCATTCATTCATTCATTTATTCATTCATCCGCAATACTTTACTTTACTCACAAAGAGGAAACCCCCGTATTTCATCCATTCGTTACATGTACTACGATCAAGGCATGTCGCAGGATTCCTAACTCCTCTCGGGGTTTTCCAAAGCTTAGCGGAAGGTATATACACAACAAATCAAGCCACCATGATCGGAGTCCCTCATGCTAAATTCTGAATGTAACTAACGGAGCCTGCAGAAAAGAGATCTTGCACAGATGAGATTGGTTTGTAGAACACAATGGTCTGGAGAGATGTTATGTACGAAAGTATATTCACAAGGAAGCGTCCCTACTCGGAGAACCGAGGGTTATTTTTTTTCCTCTGGCGAGGATGCAAGGTCTTGCAGTTCGAGTACATATGCGGAGGATTGTGTTTACCATGGCCGTGACAGGAAGGACTTCTCGCATGAGTGGTTGAGAGGATAGTAGAGGACAAGAGGAGGGTACAGGAAGAGAGATTTGACGGTGGGGAGTGGGAGAAAGAGACAGATTTTGCCAGCAAATAAGAAAGAGACGGAAAAAAGAAGAAAAGGCCGTCTCTCGTCTTTGGTATCATAAACTTCTTCTATCCCGATAGACACAAAAGGCTCCAAATGCAGGGAAACAAAATCGCTTACCGAGAGATATGAGCACGGGAAAAGGTAATAGATCACAGATTATTACAATGCGTAAGCGAAGAAGGTCAACACCCAACGGGTAATCAACCTCCCCGGGGCGCGTCAGGTTGGGTGTTTGCTAGATTTGGCCCCAAACCGGCCGGTGGGCCTGGACTTCTTGTAGACCCAGAATCTGGCAATGTCATCTCAGCAACCGTATCTTGCTGTATCCCGGATAGTCGAGTCGAAGAAGGTTCTGGCGCGGTCGAGTTCTCTCGAGCACGAACATACTCTTCACGGTGCGGTCCCAAATCCTCGTCTTCCGTGGCCGGGTCGGGGCTTGGGCCACGTCTAGGCCGGTCAGGTCTTGGTTCCGTCGCATGAAGGTCGTAATATGATGAGGCTTCGTTCGACACACTAAGGCGAGGGTCACCAAAGGTTGGTGACCCTGGTTGAGAGGTGTACACGGTGCTGCTGCCAGGGACGGGCTCCGGCCCTCGCGATGACGGCATCGGAGCGGGGATATGAGGGCCAGTCGCCTTCCTCTTGCGTCCTGGAGAGCTATGAGACTCCACCCGACGGGGTCCTTGCGGTGGCCCTGGCGAATCCTGTCGAGTCCGCCCTCCCACGGGGTTGGCCGGCGGTTGGCCAGGAGGCACCCAATGATGAAAATACAGAGACGGTGGAGAAGGACGGGAGACGGGGTCTGACTTGCCCGTTGCTGGCTGCGTAACGGGTATGGAAGAGCCGGGAGCGTAGTGTACATGACTGAGGTTGATGGGCGGGGGAGGCTGAAGCTGCGGCTCGCCCAGAGGCATTCTGGGGACCGCCGGGGGCAGTCGAGCATCAACAGCATTGTTTGTGACCGGCGGTCGAGTGAGCGGCTGCACAGTCGGAGACGTGCCTACGGGGTGCAACGGTTGAGAGAGTAGGATGCCAGGAGGTGGCACTGCCTGTGCTGGGACTGACGGGGCGGGATAAGGGTTGAGGGGAAGGTTGCGGGAGTCACGACGGACGTGCGATGGCCGCCGTTGGTGTTGTGTTGGGGCGTGTGACAAGCCCGACATCGAAGGAGCCGATCCCCGCGGGGGAACCGATTGCGCCATGTGTTGTTGAACCATCTCAAGGATGGAGGGGGGAAGCCCGCCGGGACTGATCCCCGCAAAGATGAGCGGAATCAGGTGCGGCGGAATTCCGGCCTGCAAGGCATCGCGCAGCATGCTCTGCTCGAGCCTCCGTTGTTCGAGTCGCAGAGACTCTTGACGCGTCTTCTCTTCTTCCTGCTTCCTCCGGTCCTCTTCCGCCTTAGCTTGAAGCCAATGGCGCATGGATTCATCGGAGCTCTGCCATTGGCCCGGAGGCGGCGGGAGAGCTGGATTCATGGCATTGCCGGGGCTATGGCCACTTGCGAAGCTTCGGTTAGGCGGGGGCAGAGTTAGGGAGGCCGGGGGCGGCAGCCCGCTGCGAGAACTGTCCATGGAATGGTCTGCCGATGGTCTTGAAGGCGCCGTGGCCGTTGATCGATCCGGTACCGAGGACGGGGAAGACCGTGGGGTTGGAACGGACTGGCGAACGATGGCGTAGTCATGAGGCCCTTTGACCCCGTTCTGTGACGAGGGTTTCAGTGTGAGCAGCATGCCTCCAGTAGGCGGGCCGCTGCAGAAGCGGACAGAGAGGTGAGGAATCGAGAAGCAAGCACGGAGGGCGCGCGACACAAGCAAGCATGAACCGAGCTCAAGTGGAGATCGATAGGCAGCACCGATAAGCACGAGCCAGAGAGATTGTCTTCAAAAGACCAGCCAGTTCGAAACAGCTGTCAGGATGAAGCTTCCGAGGGCATCCGGCTCACAGCCTCCAACGGGCTCAGGAGGGAATTGGGAGACGGGGGATTGCGAGCGCAAAGCACGACCGCATCGTCTGCCTGGCCGGAAGAACTTAAGGAAAGCGCCTGGAAAAGGGAAATGAAGATAGGTATGGATATGCCAACTGGGTCAAGACCCGGTGAGACGCAGTAGAGCCGCAGCAAAACACTTTAACAGCAGACTGCAGTCGAGGAAGAAAAGACAATCGACGCGAAAAGCAGAAGTGGAAAACCGCAAATCAATAAAGAACAAGAAGCAGACAACCTAATAATCAATTTTGGAGGAAATCGACACTGCAGCGGCGGGCATAAGACAGAATAGCCCAAAGAGGATAACCCCCAGACAGGAAAGACACACTTACCCAAACAGGGCTGGTCCCCGCGTGCACTAACCAGATCGGGAAGAGACAACCCCCGGATATTGATGCCTGAAGATGCGGGCCTTCGACCGGGTGAGTGCCTGAGAAACGAGGCAGAGAGTCGAAGAGAAAGAAGCAAAGGATGAAGCACGTAGTCAGATAGTAATAAAGAGTGGAGGGAGGGAGGGAGAGGAGAAGAACCGAAGAAAAAAAAGACCAAGCGGGAACACGAGGGAACTACCTAGCTTAACTAGCAGCGAAAAGGATCGCGCGACCATTCCTCGTCAGTCCTCCTTCATGAATCAGCTTCTACTCACAATTAACTAAAATTCACGAGATTATATAACAGAACAGGCGACGGTAGAGACGGTTGGAGACTAGTCGTTGCTTCATTGCGTATAGCGGCCAGGTTTGCTGACGACGAACCGCCCGGGGCGACTCGTCATCCCCCATCCCCTACTCCGCTGCTGTTTGGGTCTTTCTCGTCTTTCTGGCGTCTTTCCCACCCACTCGAGACATGGTCTCTCTTAGAAATCTCGGCATGCCTCGTCTAGATTGGCCAGTCAACCGGCCTGGCCCGTTCCAGCAACTCCACTGTCCATCGCTATCTCCCTGACTAGCACTCAATCTGACGGCCTCGGGCCTTACTACGCAACCCTCTCTCAAGGGACTCCGCTTGGCATCATGCGTCGTATGGTCTGGCCCTGAACCTGAACTGACCTGACCTACGAACAAGAAACAGAAAAGAGACAATAAATATAGGATACAAAGAAAAAAGGGGGGGAAAAATATCCTAGATAAATGTATATACTCGAAGAAGGTAAGGTAATCAATCCTAGGGTATCCCGATACACAGCTAGACGGCCTCTTACTCATCGTCTCCTTTGATCCTCACCCGTCGCGATCAAAGCGACTGAGCACTTCCGGGGGCACTGTCGGGATGTATTTACGCGCCCGTTCGCGGTTGGTACCCCCCCATCCCGCCCCATAGCTAATCAGCATATCCGTGCTGGTGGGCAAGGAGAATGGCAGGGTCAAAGAGGGATCGAGAAACACTCCATGACTGCCAGCCCGCTCCTCCATCAGGGCTGGTCGCGGAGACGCCATACTGGAACCCGGAGAAGTCACCGAGGCGCGCGTCGACGCGTCTGGGGAGGCGGTCGCATCGCCGGCCGTCGTGCCGGGAGGCGTCTGGGGACGTCCGCCATCACTGGGAACGGTTGCCTGCGCTGCAGCTCGTTGCTGCTGAGCCGCCTGGAGTTTAGCGTGCTCCCGATAGAGTAGCTCCGGGTCGCGCTGCAGCTCAATGAGGAACTTCATCGCTTGCTTGGTCAGGCCCTTCTCTCCAACCTCCGGTCGGTATGACTTGACCGCATGCAGAAGCTGGGCCGGTGTCAATTGCTGAAGTTGAAGCAGGGTCGTCACCAACGACTCAAAGTCATCGCCCAGGGAGGAGAAACATTGCAGCCATTGGAGAAGCTGAATCACCGGGGCGAGATGCTTGCGCGCAGCGTCCATGGTGCTCTCGCCCGTGCTAGTCGTCGAGCCATTCTCGTAGTGTTCCGGTTGGCGGTTGTTGTTCCGGGCCCAATCTTCCAGCGTCGAAACGTTCATGCGAATTTGCATTGCTTTCGTCCGCGCCAGGTACCGTTTGGTCGTCATGATGCGATTGAAGATCTCCGCTCCCACCCAGTACAGAAGCTGGGAGATAATCTGAGTGATGATAACCGAGTGCACATCGTACAGATCGAGGACAAAGAGAGTCGATGACAGAAGCGAGGTGATGTTGCGCGGGGATACCTGTGCGCGCCGTCGCGGGGATGGTGGCCGGAAGCGTTTCTCCACCGGCTCGGGAGCTTTGGCCTTGGACTTGGGCCGGAATAGCTTCCATTCGTTCTGGAAGTGCACGTCCTCCAGACCGGGGATCGTCTCGTGATCAAGCATGGCCGAGTCGAGAACCTTGTTCATGCGACGCTCAGCATCGCGGATGATTAGAATGAAGATCTCGTTAATCAACTCGGCCAGATGAAGCTGGAACTCCACCGTTGCTTCTACCAAACCAGCATCCTTCTTCAGATAATGGAGTAACAGAGTAGCATTCGACATCCAAAAGGCAAGAATTGTCATGTCCCATTGATGACGCTCTACGACGTCGTTGATTTTATCCGTCGCGGAGACTAGGAGCGTGGCCAGCAGTTCGGAGCTGGCATGATAATGGGCGTAACGAGCGCTGAGGAACAAAAGGTTGGCGGGTACCGGCTTCTGGGAGGGAGATCTTTGGGGTGTCATATTCGTGATAATGATATTCAGTATCTTCTCGAGCTCATTGTCTTGGAAGACGAACATCTGGTCGTTCAGGCACCGGTCCCAGACAAACTCTTGCTGCTCCTCTTCCAGATCCTCATCTTGCGACTGCGGAAGCAAAACAACAAAAGACAATGTTAGCCAGCGTAGCTTTGGCGGAGAGTGCACCATGCGACTTACGTCAAATTTCTCGTCCAGGCCCAGACTCGACAAGTCTACCTCGAGATTGATCGCACTCTCTTCCATCATCATACGCCGCTTCATCTCGTTCTCTGCAATCTCCTCTTCAAAGCGGCCATGTCCAAATCCAGAATCGTAGAAGTCGTCCTCGATGGCGCTCGGTCCAAAATGATACCCATTTTCATGTAGGTACTCCGAAATCTCGCTGCCAGGTTGAGCAAAGTCGAAAGCCGTGCCGCCGGAGGAGGACTTGATGTCCGGAGACGCGCCGTGGTCGAGGAGGATTTTCGCAATGGTCTTATGTCGGTTGGTCATCGCCCACATCAAGGCACTCCACTGATTCCGGTCTTGCTGATCGACAAGGGCCCCCGCATCGAGCAGAGCCGACACGACATCCTGATGTCCCTACACGAATTCGTCAGTTTCGCGCCACCCCCGGAAGACCAACGTGGTCGGCTGAAGAGCCCGAAGGACCACAGAACATACAAAACAGCTCGCGTAAATCAGGGGCACCGTGCCCTCTTCATCCGGCATGTTGACATCCACGTATTCTTTCGCTTGTCCCTGGACCAGCTTGCGAACACGATCCACGTCGCCATTGCTCGCCGCCATATTCAAGCTCCGCTGTAAGATATCCCGCTTCTCCGCTTCAGTCAGCTTTTCATCGGAGGCGATGGCATCTTCGTCCGCACCGAGCGAATCCACTTCCCGATGGGCCGCTTGCGCAGCAAGCATCTCCATCAACCGAGCGTCGCTGTCCTCCAGACGAGCCGTGATTGTAGATTCGTTGTCGTCATCGATGGCGGCTGCAGCAAGACCGCGTCCATACTGCGCTTGGAGGGCGTGCTCCTCGTCATGCGTGTGATCGTCGAGCGTGAGGCTGAAGCTCAAGGGTTTGGCGGCCACGGGGGTGGTGAGAAATTGTGACTGGCCTGCGGTGACAGATACATATTAGCGACCTCCTACGGTGTCTGCCCACGAAACCGTTTTTTCTTTGTCAGTGTGCATCATATTCCCTGATTCCACCCCACGCCGAGAATAATGTATATCTGCAATGCTTTGTCGGGAATAGCCACGCATCAAGCAAAGGACGTGACATGTGTGGCAGTTGCGCGACCGGGAGAGGTGTGCGATGGAGGGGTAAGAGAGAATAGGTAGCCGCGCACCTTGCCAGGCATCGTACATCTCCGTCTCGGGTTGCAGAACAGGCATCGAACGACGGTCGTCTAAGGATTTGGGCAAATCATCGGGAAGCGTGCGGGGGTGGAGTTCTGCCAAAGACGGATCGCTGTGGTCGAGTTCGTCCGACACCCCGCGGGGGGAGTCGGAGTCGGCCATGACGGGTGGTGAAAGAGCGTTGACGTCCGGAAACAGAGAAGGCGGTGGTAGGACTCGTGGTGATGGAAGAGGAGATAGGAGGAGAGTTCGAACAGCAGTGGTATGCTAGCTCTCGCTCCATGGAGGAGACAGCCTCACGACTAGCTGGTATGGAGGACGGCCTCCTTTCCCTGGTGGGTCGTCTTCCCGTCTAACTGAGAAAGATCTCAATCCGAAAGAACGGGATGCTTGCGGAGATTATAGAGGAGAGCTGAGCAATGCAAGCTCAGATGGGAGTCGGAGACCCTTGACTGGATATTTGATACAAGTGGAAGAATCGAGAAGGAGGGTGAGAGAGGAGACAATCGAGTGAGAGAGTGAGAGAAGAGAAAGAGAGATGACGAGTGTTCAGGCGGGCGGGCGGGCGGGCGCACGGTGGAGTCTGGGAGCCTGGGAGCCTGGGAGCCTGGGATGTTCCTGGTAGACTCAATTGATTGTCCTCGGAGGAGGGAAAACTAACTCTAAGAAAAAGGAGATGGCGCAGTTTCAGGTATCCTCATGATCAGGCAGCAAGGCGAGCCAGACCCCCCTTTTCCTTACAACTACTTATAGATATCGCCATCATTTAAACTAGGATATGTATCCCCTTCATCTTTTCCGATGAATATCCAACAAAAAGCAAAACCCACAACCAAAGATGCAAAACAAATACCAAAGCCCAACGCAGCCCGATGCAAGATTAGTGTACATAAATACATGATAAGTAGATTTTTGAGACCCATCCTCTCCGTGACCAATGCGATCCTGGGTATCTTCGGGGTATTAGTAGGTATTTGGCGCAACAAGATCACGGGCGCCCAAATGCAATAAAACAATCCATCCTCCCAAATTAGTATGTTTGTCATCTCGTTAGGGTTGATCGTGTATCGACATGGTTCATCATGTGTCAAGTCATAAAAGACTGTTCAATTCAGTTGCTTGCTACGCAGCTGGACTTGCTCATCAGAGAGCGATGCGATCCACAGGCAGCGTTCGATAATGCCCGGGATTGGGTCAAATTTATACTTGGTACTCGCGTCAATCAAGCGAAGAAGACTCTTGACGATCTTGGCCGTAGTACGGTAGCGTTCAAAGTTGATCAAAGGTTCTCCGTCTTGAGTGGTCACGCGCGCCGGTTTTTGTGCGTTGTATGTGAGATCATGGACGTAGAGGCCTGTGTTTTGAAGTAGTTAGCTACAAGATCTGTAGAGAAGATTGTACAAGCCCTTGGGACCTCAAGGACAACGCACCAACAAAGGGAATGCAGCCGTCCTGCGCATTGGCTGTTTCCATCTCCAAACGGAGATCATGAAAGTTACGGATTGGTTGAATCAGGGATTCCATGTCTTTCAGCATGTGTTTATCGCCGGCGGGAACCAGGGCCCATGTGCCCTGGAGTCGGGAGCAGTCGGAGGATGACAGCGCAATTGCGATTTGGAGCATTGTCGCGTAGTTACACATCCGCCGGGCATGCACCGCGGTGTGGATGAATTTGGCGATTGTCCGAGCCCGCTCATGTATGTCGAGGGTGAGAACAATTTCGGAGAGCACCCACTTGACCATCAGATTGAAGCGCCCTACGACCAAATCAATGCCTCGACGCTCTCCATCCTTAAGAAATTGAATCCAGTTGAGCGCCGAGGGTGAGCCGCTGCTCCATCGCATATCAATCAAATCCTTCCAATCCACCTCGCTCAATGCGGCCATTTCAACCAATGTCAATTGTTGAGCAAGAACGTGAGACTCGCAAGAGAGCACGAAGGGTACGTGGTCGGGCTCGGTGTCATTCAATGGTCGGAGGAGTTGGTGATTCTTTTCAGACCGAGAAAGGACATCGCTGGAAACATGTTGCACATCAAGGGTCCGGCCATCCACTTGCTCCGCCATGTTTCTGGGAGAGGGATCGGGTGTAAGTGGCTGTGTCGGAAACAGGACTGGATTAAGGGGCGTCGCGCAGGAGATCGATCGAGTGTTTTGGATAGTCATCGGAGGAGACGGTGGGTGGGCAAGCGGATGGGTCGGGATGTCCAGGGACGCGTCACTCAGCCTATGGGTATCGAGGGACAGCCGCTGCTCGGACGCTTCTCGTCCATCGATCAGATCAACGGAGATTTCGGAGGACAATCCTGATAGATGACCTGGCTGCTTGCGGGATCCGGAGGGAATATATGGAAGCGTCGAACCCCGCGGGATACGATTCAAGCTCGCGGTCTTCTTCACAATGTCAAGAGATGAGCGCAATGAGTCCAGATCCGTTGTCTCACGACTGGAGATGTCACTAGCCCGCAATCGAGATGGGCCGGCGATATGCGACGACGGACAACTTGTTATTGGCTTCTTCATGGAGTCATCACTCAGCCCTCGCTCGAGCAGTGGGATCGAACCGAAGGAGTTTTCTGTTTCCGTCACCGAGTAGGAATAAGCCCGATGAGGGACGAGACGTCCCTGTATCTGTGAATAAGTCAGACTGTCCCCGAGGAACGTCCCGTGTTGCTCTGCGGCATTTTCCGAACCCAGATGATGCTGCCTAGCTTGATTTTGGTAGCACCGATCCTCTTCGCAAACACTGCCTAGGGATTGACCTTGATTCCAAACGTCTGTTCCCATGGGCACAGTATCCTGATCAGGTTGACCTTGCCACTTGCCCTCCAGCTTTAGCAGGGCTGACTCGACGCCTCCATCGCCATCATCAGGAATCTGCGCAAACTGAGCAATCGCAGCCTCGAATGAGCGCCGCATGTTCTGCGAAGAGTGTGTGGTCATCAGAGAGTACCGCGGATTCGGCGGGATAAGGCTTGTTTGGGGTCTAGAGCCGACATGCTCCGGCTGAGTAACGAAACTGTCCGCACTTCTGTAAGTCAAGTCAGACAGCATTGACTCTGAATTGACCCGAGATTGGGGGCAGCTGTCATTGCGCATTTGCCGCAGGTCTCCGCCAGGGCGCCGGCGAAGCACTGGACCTGCCGGCCTATCTGATTCTTGCCGCGAGTGTTGGTCGGAACCGGGGACAATGGGCTCGCTACCTAATGTAAGGCGCAGTTTCGAGATTCCGCTTTGGAATGACGCATATTTACGTAGGCGGAGCGATGGGGAAGTTCGCTTCCAGTGTGTCGACCCGCGCTCGACTGAGTATGATCTGCGCGACGAACCCGTAGGACGGAGAAATTTAGATGCCCTGCTTGGTGGTCCGGATTCGCTGTCATCGAAGTATATAGGAAGCGAGTACTCGCCAGTGGCAAGAGTGGATCTTTGAGAGGGAACGTGCAAGGATGGAGCCCTCAGGGTCAATGGGGAAGTTTCTGCTTCCAGAAACCGGGGCGGCTCTGCGAGTCCCGTGGTCGAACCAATAGCTCCCGACATCATCGGCACCGCAAGGCCAGTACCATCCACAATGACAATTGACTCACTTCCAGTGGTTAGCTGACTGTCCGTTCTAGTCAAGCTTGGTGTGGGCACGTGGGGCTCTGTGCCATTAGCAATCGTAGTTAGGTGCTGTGAAGTCTCCGGGCGCAGGACGACCGGTTTGGTGTCCGCTTGTTCGGCGACAGCTGTACGATATTGACGTAAAGCCTCGTCACACAGCGTGTCGATCCTAACACGTCTCCTTGTCGTTGCAGTCGCTTTTCTATCACGATAGAGATCGGAACCATATGCGACATTATTAGGAAGTGCCGACGTTCTACCTGGATGAGAAGGGTTGGTTTGTCCTTGTATGCCGCGGGGACCACTAGGTCCCCCTTGTCGACTGTGCACAGCGCGGCGGATTGATCCAATGATAGTTTTGACACCGGATCCGGAAGAACTGGGTTTGGTTGTTGCATTAAAGGTGCTTCGTCGACCGGGGGATATGTCTCTGGTGGAGGATGGTAGAGGAGGCGACGGCGGTGCCATCATTATCGTGTAGGATTCCGCCGGGGGGTAAAGCTCACCGCGTATCAAGCTACCTAGATTGAGCACTCCATGAATTGAAGAAGCAGTGTGTTGTCCCGGGGCCAGGAAAGAGGCAGGTGCGCGGTCATCTCTGACCGAGTCGGAGAAGCTTCCGCTACGTTTGTGTCTGTGACCCGAATATGCATGGCGACGGGTATTGAGAGGCGGAGGTGGTAGCGCATCCCGAGAGCAAGTCAATTTCAAGGGTGCAAGTGGTACGGGGTGGGGTGCCTTGTTAGGTGTGACGGCCAACGAAAGTCGTTTCGGAGATTTGGGCGGCAAGGAACAAGAGGTCGCATGGATGCTGCGGTCACTCGTTGTGGTCATTGGTAAACTTCCTGTCGTATTGGCCGAATTGTTTCGCTGGTGACTGGCAGTGTGAGAGACGCTACGCTCAAGGCTAGCCTCCAGACTGAATTTCGGACCTCCCGCAGCCAGCATGTTGTCGCCATTTGGATTCAAAGTGATCTCATCCTCACCACCTCCCGGCCTAATAGCGACTTCTGGACTGTGGAATGCGGCGTGCTGCTCGACGGTGTCCCAGTAGAGAGAGCACTTGCCATACCAGCACCGTTTGAGGTCAATGAGGATTTTCAAATCACTCATCCCGCCACTCTGCCGGGCCTTCACGTCATCATACATGCCATTGATGGTCTCGCAGAAAGATAATCGCAAGTTATAGTCCGGAACAAAGTCATCCACAAAGTAGTTCAGGATCCAATGTCGAAGAGCGGCGAAGGTACGAATTCGAATGATTCTGCCATCATCCTGTGGCCGATTGATCGCCCACCGTAGCCGAGCCAAGAGCAGCGCCGAAAGTGTATTAGGTGAAAGGTAAGACCGGAAAGTGAGGAAGAAGTCTGAGACAAGCTCATAGTCCATGAAAGAGGCCGAGGATATTTGTGCCACAATTCGTGCAGGGGTGGCAGCGCTGATATCTTTTGTACCAGGAATGTAGCGCACGACCGACTCCTTGTCCATTTCCGAGACCAAGGCTTCGAAGATTGAAGGCTCAATGGGCTCTTTGGGCTCATAGAAGTTCAATTGCTCGTTGATTGCCGAGCCTTGAGGCATCTCAATAGCACCAGTCCCAGAAAAGAAAGAACCGACGAAAGAGGGTCGAGCTGGATCACCGTTGTAAGCATTAGGCGCCGCGGTGACAGCCCAGTAGTCCCGGGATATATTCGAGGCGCGCAAACCAGTTGACAAAGATGTCCTTACGTAGACTGAGCTGTGAAGCGCCATTTCGTTGTCGAGGATTGGTTGCGGCCAACCCAAATGGTATGGGGAAAGAGCGCTGTCCGAAGGACGGCGCAGCGGTTCATCAGCAGTCTTGGGTCTGTCAGCCGCTTGATCGATGAATATTTGTAGCTCTCCCGGGTGAGCTGCACGGAGATCGGACCATTGTTCGGAGACGGTGGAAAAGGAGCGCGCTTTACGTGGTCGGGGGTGGAGATGATGAGGGTGTTGGGAATGCGCCGATTCCGAAGTAACTGAATCACCGTCCTCGGGGCCTTCTTCAGGGATGAGATCTGGGCGTAATTCCGATAGCTGCGAATTCGACCATCTCGAAGGCTCAGCTCCATCGCGTCCAGTATGTCCAGGCGGTTGGAGGTACTCTTGTCGAGTTTTGTTTAAGGAAGGGGCGGAAGCCGCTCGGAAGGGCTCTTTGATCGATGGGTTGCGAATCGGCCTGGTGGACAGCGAGTTACAGGGATTAGTTCCTTGCCGTGAGATCAACGTCACCCGATCCGGTCAGTCATGGATGAAAATTACCTGAGAAAAATGGTCCCATTTTGGCCAACATTACCCACCGTGAAATGATTGGGCTCTCTTGCTGTTGGTAGGGAATCCGCTGGAGTCTGGGAGGGATTGGCCCGCTTGAAGGAGCGCTTTCGCAGGAGTTCATGACTGTCCTTGACCCGCAGGAACGAGGTCGCTATCCGTTCACGGGTTGTTTTGGCGTTCGCGGTAGGTTTATCCTTGGGATTCGTGCCGTGTGTTACTGTGTGAGCGCGTCGAAGGTCGGAGGTTGTATGCCGGGTATCTGCATCTCCAGATGCAGTTCGCTGAAGCCCCGGTTCGATCCACGTCGGACAGATGCTTGTCTGCAGCTGACCCGGGGTTCCCGCGACATGGCTCGAACTAGACTCCATGACAAAAAGCCTTCCAATGACAAGCGCGCTGGCCCACGTGAATCGGACGAGAAAGGCCGGTGTGCTACTGCGTGATCGAAGGTCGCATTCAGCCGTGGCGGCGAACTAACAAGAATGAGAATACCGGGACAGTCCACACTGGGATCGCAAGAGGTGCCTGCGAAACGACATGACCAGATAGCCTTCACGAGCGATGAGGTCGTTTATCGGGCGCAGTGCAGAAGAAGGCCGAACATTGGCGAGGTTTGCAGTAGCACGAGGGGAGGCGCGACAGCACTGAAATGGAAGGAAAACTACCTAACACGTCTGGGGCAAGATACGTAACCGGGAGACTGGGAGATAATAATAGAACAATAAGGCCGTGCTGGGGGAAGCAGGATAGAGAAACCGACTACCAGGGGGGGGGGGTAGAAAGAAGGATGAAAGTACCGACAATAGAGAGTAAAATGTGAAACACCAGAAGAAGAATAACAATAACAATAATAATAATAATAGTAGTAATAATAATAATAATAATAATAATAATAACAACAACAGCTATGACAACAATGAACGAAGAGGGCAGAAGAGGAGGGAGAGAAGAGCGCACGCGGCTGATTATGGATAGAAATGGTAAATAAAAGAAAGGTGGAGGCGGCGGCGGCGGGTGGAGAGAGAGAGAGAGAGAGAGAGAGAGAGAGAGAATAATGAGAGTAACTGAGTTGAGAAAGGGTTTAGCCTGTCGGGAATTAGAAGTTAGACTCCGGTCGGGTTCCAGCAACGCGGAACCCAGAACTGAACTGTCCACAACAGATTTTTGGGCAAGGCACGACATGACGAGAACCATGGGCCCTCAACACACGGGCAACGTGGTTGAGCTTCGATCGTCATTCTCGGCGGAGCCTTGGATTGTCTAACGATCCTTGCTGCCAATAAATCTATACCCGGTTCCTGCCTCCGTCCTAAAACATCGCTTCTTTATCGCCATGTCGTCCCTAAGCAAGGTCAACTCGCTATCTTTCCATCCGGCATCTCCTTTCACTATCAAAAACCACAACAAAACGTTGATCGACGGACCAAGCAGATCGGGGGACTGCACGCATCCACCAAGATCTTCTAGTCGAAACTACTACTACGTACTACTTCAATTAGTTGAGGAATGATATAGGGGATCAGTTGACAAGTCTTTCTCAACCGGGCTATCAGCTCATTTTTTAACCGATGATTCCGTTCCTGATGAGGAAATAATGGTCTTAGTCCCCAGGCTTACCGGATGGGCGGAAATTAATGGGGATCCATCCCATCATCCAGCGAGATTCGTGCAGTTCAGGAACCCACTTTCCACGGCATTTTACCTATCTATTCCATTCGGTTCAGCTGATATGCTGCGGGAGCGACAATCAAAACGAAGACCTGGGTGGTAACGAGCAATATGACACCGATCGCCCATCGTGTGCAGGAGCGGCATCACGACCACCGATACGAGGCAGACCGGTCAATCAATCACAATCTTCTCCGAGTAGAATCTTCGATGATAGATGTATCCTGCACATTTCACTCCCTCCGTGTCTCATTCTACTCCTTGCTGTGCGGACTTGAGATCCGAGCGAAGAACGATCGCAAAAGGGGCAGGGATACACACGGCACGAGTCAAGAAGTAAAAAAAGAAACGGGGTCAGGACAGGGCCAAACAAAGTATAGCGATGAAGGGAACCTTGGGTAGTGGGCCGAGCGAATTAAATCAGGTAAGTTATGGCTTGGGTAATTCTTCCATCATAGGGCGGACGTTCGGTCGTTGCAAGTCCTTTGGACGGGGGTAAGCATTGAGCGTCGAATGATAATTCGATGAGTGCTCATTGCCTCAGAGAAGCAAATGTTGAAAGGCCGATGGTTGCAAGAGTAGGAAACTCACGCGCCTATCAGCGATCGTGAATGAGACTCCAGAATGTAGAAAAGTAAAAAAAAGCAGCTGAAAAAGGGGGGGGCAGGGCGTCCCACTGTGTGCTGCTGTACGCCAGGGATTTTCGATACTCAGGATCCATGATTCAAGGTTAGAGCCGTTAAGTGCCATGAATGGCTGCCTTAAAGTCTGTGGGGGGGAAAAATGTCACGCTGACAGCCAGCCAATTTTGGCCGGTCCGAGAACCTGGGAAAGCTTTGGGAGTTTTAGTCAGAATTTGGATGACTGTGGCTGGCCGTTTGGGCTGGTCTCCGGCCGATCGGGTCAATCTTCTCAATCTGATATTTGAAGCTTCCAGCAGGTATAGCCATAGTCAGCCTGTGGCAGTCTGTCGCTTAGTAGCTAGATGCGTAGCGGCGCAGCCAAGCGACAAGGAAAATCTGCATTCTGCGGTGCAAGCAAGGTTCATTCGATAATCGTCGCCTTACCTCAACTGTACAAATGCCTGACACTCGCTCCACTTCAACCATTTAAAGTAAAGCCCCGATTTGCCCGATCCCGAAAGATTTATACATCACCCACAGCTCGTCTGGCAACAAATGATACCCGTACTAGCCAATGTCCAGAAGATCATCCCGGTCAAATTTAATGCGCTGAGCTAGACTACATGATATGTCAATTATCAGGTCCTACTCCTTCGTCATTTGATGACACTATGACTGCCTATATGACTGCTGCACATTCGGCAACCTGCTCTCGGCCTCGTTTAGCACTATTCTATCACTATACCTGAATGTTTCATCTGGATTCCTGGAATTGTCACGGCGTAGTCCGAGCGTCAAGGATTGATCACCAGCCAACCTAACCATCCAACACACTGATACTCGTGCGCCTTTAGTAACTCCACATGATTTGCAATGCTGCCTAACTAGATCTCAGACCTAGATGTCAAATATGCAATTGTCACTACTGAGAGAACAGTATGTTGATCGCGGAAGAGTTTGAATGTGCTGCCCATCGACTTCTTCGGGCCTATCACTTCGGCCGACATATTCTATTACCCCGACAAACCATAGTGTGGTCGGAGGCATACTTTACATCAGAATATATCAATCACCATGTGCTTCACAGCTCACTGCTAGCACGCACACGCTAATCGACGCATTATCTTTACCTCTTCGCACCTGACCGCGAGTTTCAGTCCCGATGACCATGACCGAATGCACCCCATCTCAAAAGGTCGTCGTGCGTAATATAATGGCCACCCAACCACAAAAAGCGAAGATCTTCACCTACACATCCTTTAACATCTCAGCCCTACTGTCAATTGCAAAGTCGATACGAAAGAAACGATGCACTTGCGACGAATCGCAACGGCCCATGGGGGGCAGTTTCAACTGGGCCATCTTCCTTGTCTTCGAGGACGGAGTTGAATGGGTATTCCGGCCGCCGCGGACAGCGTTCGGGCTTCGAAAAGACACTGCAAGAGAGGTGCTGGTGAGCGGCGTGACGACCCTCAAATACATTAAACAGGTTGGGAGCATCCCTGTTCCCGAGATCTATGCGTTCAGCCCTAACAGTCAGAATGGGGTTGGTGTGCCGTACATGTTGATGAGCAAGGCTCCCGGTGTCCCTCTCAGTACCTATCAGTGGAGCGATGAGACAATCGGGAGCTCTCCCTCCGCAACCCTAACCATAGCCCAGAAACAGAAGACTATGGAACAGCTCGGCGAGATGTATGCGCATCTGTCGAATATCCGTTGCGACAAAACAGGCTCCATGTATCCACAATACGAAGAAGGAGGAAAATCCTCCTATAGGGTGGGAAATGCCTCTACCCGACACTGATTTAGCAAGGCCGCGATGAATTCAAGGAAAGAGCAACTATCCCGCGGGGCCCGTTCCCAGCCGCAGCGGCATTCTATCACGCCCTCGTGCTGGCATTTCGCGCCCATGTGCAAGAGCTACGCCCCGGAGTACGGGGACAGCCAGGCCTACCGAACTGCCACCGATCGATGGAACGACTACGTCGCCGTGGAAGCCAAAGCCGAAAGTATGCCGAACAGACTGGACTACACGTCGGTAGGCCAGTCGCTGCAAGAGAAGATCCCCGCGCTGGTCGAGCGCGATCGTCCCCTTGTCACCACATGTCCGGGGGCGACGAGCCTTCCCGCTGTGCCATCCCGACCTCAGCGCTCAGAATATCTTCGTGGATGACCAGCTGAATATTACTTGCGTTCTTGACTGGGCGTTCGCGTCGTTCGTGCCCCCGTCTCTGCTGCTCGTGACTCCGCCACTGCCCCATCCGCGAGATCGGCCCCCGCCACCAGGTTCTGGTAGAGCCTTTCGTCAGGGCCTTTGTCGCTGCGCACGGCTTCGATGGAGCGGTCGATGCGCCACGGCAACTACTCCCCAGTGGCTCTGTTCTCTGGGCATTCGCCCGGCTCGTCAATCTCGATGGCCTTCAAGATTATGTGTACTTCTCGGAATTTCTCCACCACTTCATTGGCAAACAGCACGAGGAGGAGGAGGAAGAGGAGGAGGCTATCCACCTGCATCTCCGTCGGATAAAGGACTGTGAGGAGTACCAAGAGGCGTCTCGCATCCTCTCAGCCTACGATGAAGAAAATCCCCGTAAACCGGATGAAAAGCACTATTTCACCTGCGTGGGTCGCGAACGATTCGCGGTATCCCAGCATCTGACGGTGATGGCAGAATTGAATCCAACCTTTGTAGCGGATCGGCGACTCTGGAAATGGATCGCACAGTATCTGCGGGAGAGAGAATGATAAAGTGTACCGCCCAATCGGTACGTTGTGATAGGAGTCGGAAGCGCAGCTTGGGCGAAGCGAACGTACTCCGCTTGAGGAGATGTCGTTTCCAAAATATGTCGATTCCAGAATATCCACCGCTCCATACTATAGCCCGGCTTTCCCTGCGCCCTGTCGGAAAAAATGGCCGCGGGCCAGGGTCTCAAGACACGTTCACCCGTGCCGTGCCGGCCATGCTTGTTCAGCTCGGGCGATTCACCATCAGGATAGTGCTGCCGACCCGTTGATTTGGCCCGATGATGTCGGGTGGAATACCTAGTGTCTTTTCTTCCGGTTCGCTTGCCAAAGCCTCAATACCTTAGATCTGGGTCTTTTCGTGTATGCGAGGAACGAACGGCGGATTCAGACGGTGCTGGTGGTTGGTGAGAAATGGGCCGTGTTGACTGCGAAGGATTTGGGATATCAGGATAAGGCGTTGAAGATGAAAGTGCCGGAGTACTATGCGCCTGGCGAGAGACTGTGATTTGTTTGCATCTGGGGATTGATTGATGGCTTCCTTTTTGGTGTTGAATGGTACCTATCTAGTAGTCTTTCGGTCTCTATGTATTAATGAGTCTCAAGCTCCAATCTGATATACTACTGATCGTTCTCCTATCGGGTCAATCCTCCTGGCATTGTATGCCCAATAAGGTCCGCCAACTCGCCCCGCTCCAAGCCTATATACATAATATCGGCGTGTATGTATGGCAGCAGTGCCTGGCTTCAGGATCCTACCGCATGACGCCCTCATGACGCTATCACCGAGCAGCGAGTCGAAAAAGAAAAAGAAATGCCGCGACTGGGACTCGAACCCAGAATCTGCACTCCACCCGCTAGGTATAAGACCCCGGGGGCTCTGCAATGTTAATACCACTACACCACCGCGGCCATGTTGTTGAAGTAGCGGTAGCAAAACATCCTCGTATACCCGGACCCACTTTGTGTTGATGCCTCAGGCCGAAGCTTTTTTTAAGTGTGTCGCGCAGGTGGCAACGCTTCCTCAAGGCCACTTTTCGTAAATACAGGGTCCCCAACGGCTTATAACTTTGAAGGAGGTACAGCAAGGTTCACATCCACGCCTCCCTCGGAAATACTCACCATCCCCTTCCTCGAAGCCTCCTCCGCGGCCTTCACGTCCGCTCGCCGGTTCCAATCTTCTAGCTGCTTGCACATCCCGTACAAGGTGCCGATCGGCGGCGCATATCCCAGTCCACCCTGTTCGGGACTCTTGCGCGCCCGCGCATCGTCCGCGATGACATGCACGTTCGAGATGGCGAACAGTCCCGGTTGGAGCTGCGTTAGATCGCCCTGCACCGGCGGGAGCAGCCGGGGGAGATGCAGCTGCAGGAGCGAGTACCACTCGATGAGGTAGGAGACCAGGAAGAAAGGGATCGCGGGCACACGGCGAAAGCTGACGGGGGTCTTGGCGAGGGTCATGAGCAGGAGGTGGACGTCGCTGAAGGTGATGGCGGGGTTGGGGTCGGTAACGAGGAAGGCCTGACCGCCGATATTGGGCAGCTGCCTGGGATTGGCGGTGTGCTCGAGCAGACGTTGTTCGTAGAGAAGGTGCGCGATCGAGACGTTCTCCGCGTTGACGAAGTTTTGGGCTACAGAGTAGGTCCAGCTTTCGAGAAGAAAATGTAGGTTAGGATGGGTTTGGTTTTCAGAAGCGCGAGGGTATAGGGCTGGGAGGTCTTCTTACGTCGGGTTTTCACCGGCCTGCAGATACATTGTGGTTACGGCTGGGCTATTGTCTTCGCCAATGCCGTAGATGCCGTTGGCTGGTCGGATGCAGCCCGTGCGAAAGTTGGATTCTAGGTCATCCGCTGCGCGGACGATGGACTCGGCTTCGGCTTTGGAGACGGCGTAGTTGCCGAAGAAGTCGTAGTGGTCCTCAGGAAGGGGGGTCGAGTCGCTGATGACTTGAATCATGTGTTTAGGGGTCTTCCGCCACGGCGGAAGCCAGAAGGAGGCACGGCGCAGAGCCACTGAGCCGGATGAGGTGGAAATGAAACAGCTGGCGCCGTGTTCCTTAGCGGCATTCAACAAATTGACGGTGCCGTTGACATTCACGTTGCGGCAACGGGAGAGGAAGGCTTTGTGACGTTCGGCTGGCCTGATTACTGCCGCATTGTGGTACACAGTCAACGGGAGGGCTGCCACGTCCTCAGGCCATGGGTGTGCGAAGGCGCTCGACACAGCCTCCTTGTCAACAATGTTGGTCTTGAAGAACGTGACTCCTTGATCGAGAATGTCGCGACGAGGGGGTTGGAGGTCCAAGACCCGGATTGCTGCTGGATTCTCGCCGCGGGAAAGCAGATGTGTGACAATCCAGTTCCCGACAAGTCCTAGCATGTGTTAGAACTTACTCTCCCGTCGGCAAGCGGTTTATTATGCAGTCCAGGATTATAGACCTACCGGATCCGCCAATCACGATATAACGCCGGTTTTGCTTGGGAGGCAGACTGCTTTCCACATCTACCGGGTTGCGAATCGCATCCTCATAGGCGTCCCTGATTTCCTTGGCTGTCCAGCGATGAGGAGACAGAAGGCGGACTTCCTCTGGCAACTCGGTCAAACCTCGATTGACATGATAGAGATAGAGAAGGGTTAGGCCAGAGACGGCGACTATTGCAGGAAACATGACCAAGAGCCAGGCTACAATGAGCACAGAGTATCTCCGGGGCTATACAAGTATCATAGGAACAGTACCCCTAAGACACGGACAATTGGAGAGATATTCGAGGCAAGACCAAGATATTTAGTTCCAGCTATAAAGCCGGGCCCCTGATGCAGGGGCCATCAGGGCCCATCGGGGCCAGCAGCATGGCGTTCCGAGCCATGGAAAGCGAGTTCGCTTCGAACGGAGGTCCCGATTTTAGTTTCTTCGGTTAGAAAACGAAGCCAGTGATCCACAAGCCATTCGTTGGCTGACCGGAGAATTCAGCCGGTTTGAGAAGTGGAAGTATGGAGCTTTCCGTCTATACTAAAATGAGAAAGGAAGGAGATCTTGCACAACTTGGCGCAGTGCGTGCTCTATCCCGCGGCGGCCGCGGAACGCTGAGATTTTCGATGAGAGTGAGTTCGCGGTCATCCATGGCTAATGCGATTGCATTGTGGCATGACCCATCCTGCCTAATGTGGCTCCTGATCATTGCTTGTTGACCGGCAACTGCTCTTCAGCCCCTTATTTGCAGGAGAGTGACGATAACCTTGAAGTGAGTGAGTGTGGTTGTCTCGGGTAGGTAGATTCATCAGTGAACTGAGAAGAATCCAGACCGTGTCACATGGGAGCACGTGATCTTTCATAAAATGGGCCGATCTCTTGTTCGGACAGATTCCGAGCAGGACTGGGTCTTCACTCCATTCAAGGTTAAAGGTCCGAGTCTCCATCAGAGACATATCTAAACTTACCACAAGTTGTCGCTGTCGGTCAATATCTCGGAACTTTACTACAAGAGCGCAGATGAAATAGTTTGTGAAAGATACCGCTATATCGGCTGAACAAGCCGATGGTCTAGAAATGCTGCATATCTCACCCAGTGGGCTTCGCTGATTCCTTCTAGAACATGGCTCAATACCCTCCCTCCTCATTCTCCCCCAGACTATCGATCTGCTGCTGTTACTGGCACTTGGACTCCGCAGCTCGAGCATTTGTGATGCATTGAAGTGGTATTGTTAAAAGAACAACTTGTGAGCGGGCTACTATATATTATCTGCAGTGAGATTCGAATATGTCAAACCGAACCACTTGGCAACATCAGCAAGGAAACATTCGAGGGAGAATTGACTGACCACAAGAGTGGCTGTTGAATCCCCTTCGATATCATATCTTATCGCTGATGCATCGACAGGCTACATGACATTGGTACTCTGCATCATTTATCCATATTATGTCTACACGCCCATTACATATCTCGGATAAAGTAGTATGACTGAAGTCTTACTCATTGCCCTAACAAGCCGCTTGTCATTTTCCCGGTTCTGTACACTTTCATCGAAGCCCTATCTTGTTACTAGATTTTACGTCCAAAGCCCCAAAGTATATAAAGCTATTACAGCAGAGTACTTCTAGGAACATTTCAACTCATACAAAAGCGGGAAACAAACAATTTTTTTGGTATTTTTTTTCTCTGAAACTAACTAACAAGCCTACCACAACAGCAACTAATTTCAAATAAACAATTAACCACAAGAGACAATAACCTCAGCATAAAAGCCAACTTTCCCACCATCCAAACCCATCCCGCAACCAAGGGCCATGATATTCACACACAGCCAGTACAACTAATCAAGCCCTCGAAGAAGGACAGACCTTACCAGGGCCAGGCTTGCCTTTCTCGGGATCATCCAGCCACTCCATCTCGTAGACATTATAGTTGATGAGCATGACCTCGATCTTGCCCGCATTGGCATCGATCAGGAAGGTATCGATACCGTCCAGCACCTGCAGGTTATGGACCTTGTCGTGGTACTCCCAGCGCTCGGTGACCCAGCCCTGCTTGGGGACGACGTGGGTGCCGATGATGTTGTACTGGGTGGTGGGCAGCACGCTGTTGAGCAGGCGGGCGGACTCCTGGATGCCCTCGTGTTTGTAGAGGATGCGATCGAAGGTGCCGACGAACGCCATCTTGAGGTCCACGGAGTAGTTCCGGGTGATGTCCAGCGGGATATCGCCGATGTAGCGCAGCAGGATATGCTCCCAGTAGACCTCGGACACGGTGCGGCCGGTGTCGGCGGGGAGCTTGTTCGGATAGCCATCGATCAGGTACTTGAGGACCTCCGGCGGCGGCTTGCTGGCCTGGTCCTCGATATTGTCGGACATGACGCTGAACTGCGCGTTCAGCCAGTCCTCGCCCTTGGGCAGGCGCGGGTCCGTCACGATCAGCTCCGGGTGGTTCGCCACGATCCATTCGGCCACCGCCTTGTTGTCGTCGCCTTGGTCGAGCGTCAGTTTGAGGATCGTGTAGCTGCTGGCGTCGCGGATTGTCACGTCCGCGCCCTTGTCCGAGAGCAGCTTCACGGCCGACAGCTTGTTCGCGATCGCCGCCGCCATGATGGGCGTGATCCCGTTGCATGCCGCGCACTTCATGTTGAGGCGCTCGGGCTTCTCCGACAGCAGGCGCTTGATCTCTTCGATATCGTCCGCCTTGGCCGCCGCGAAGATGGGATCGCATTCGGTGATGCCATCTCCGCCTTTGGCTGCTTTGCCGTTGGCATCCTTGCTGATGACAGGAATGGGTCCGTTCTGCTGGGTTGTGAAAGGCATTTTCAAAGAGGCTGGTGGAGATCTTCGAGGTTTGCAATTGATTCTTAGAGTTGTTTGTCTGGCTTCCTTCAGGTTGCGTGGATGGTGAATTCTATCTACCACCGTGAACTTCCCTCCTTTTATATTCGAATCTCCTTCTTTGAATCTAAAGGGCTTGCGACAATCCGCTGCACTTAACGGAGTCATGACGTTAAAGATGCAATTACCGACGCTACATGATACTGTGCCATTCGAGCTCGAAACTGGCAGTACCGTAGCAGGATGATGCAAGTGCTGGTCAAACGAACAGCCTCGACACTGAAAACGGAGGCCTGAGACATGATCTAAGTGTTGATCTACCTGAATCAGTGATGCTTCCGGCGAGGAGTCGAGGGCTAGAACGTATAGTCACTAGTAGTCCCACAGATATGTCTATAACCGCTAGAGCGGCGCTGGCAGGGTTGCTGGCAGACGTCATGACATGAACCGAAGTGTTAACAGAGTACCAATACATCTTCAAGAACTCCAAAGGAATAATGACCATCTGAATCTCCTGCATTCGGAAGTTACGTGTATTTCAAGACGATGAACCGTTGAACTGTGTGCAACAAGGTCGTGACGCTAGAACCAGACGTGGGTTGACTGGATACGCTAACTTGCGAGGTAGTATGCAGTATACTGTACGCAAACATGTCCGGAGGTATCCACTTCCACCGCAGGGTGAGTATGCCTCCTAACTAACCCAGCATGCTCTCTTGTCCAGCTCTACAGTCAATGAGATCACTGCCGATTCATCAAGAGCCATGGTCGCCGGCTCTGGCCTTGAAGTGCATCCACCGAACGATGATAAGCTGATTCTCGCGCCGGTAACGCCTCTAAGAGTATCTTTTGATTGGGTCTGCAAGCTCAGTTTAGTACGTCAGTGTTGGTCAGGCCTAGTTGCGCTATCCCGGTCAACGATTGAGTTACATTGAAGCTTCTTTACATAGACTGGATGACTGAACAATGATCAAGGCCAAGGTATTAGCAACGGCAAGGCTATCTGCATCGAGACGGCACACACATCCCTTTGCAATGCTGGTTAGTTGTAGTCATTAATGTCACTTCCGAGCGGAAGTCTATGGACCTATTGCCCCGGGCCCAGTCTAGATCAATCGAGCCAAAGCGTTTTCATTCAACCCCAGCTTGAACCGCTCATAAGTGACGAAACTGACATTGTACTGGTAGACGAAGATGTGTGAATGGTGTTGCATGAGGACTATGGGGGCACAGTGTGTCTTACGTAGTATCGATACTCTATTGTTGGCAAAGGGGTTGAAATGGCGCTCTGAAAGGGCTAGCATGAATCTGATCTGGAAACTTAAAAAAAGACAAGTCCTTCGAGTCCATCCGTAGAAAGTCCTCTGGGACAGTGATGAAGATATCGCAACCTTAAGAACAACCGAGAACCAGGCTTGTTCAAAATATTCTCCAGACGATACCGATGGTCCCAAGGCAACCAGAGCAGCGTGCTTTCTTTTCTCCAAGGGCTTCAGCCAACATTAGGCAACAACTAGTTTTCCGGTTGGGATAATGCACTCCTCAACCTAGTATGATTACCGGGGGGGAAGATGAGATGGTAGATGGAAATACCCAAGTCTGTCTAAATACGAGACAATCTTAACCATAGTTCCCGAAGAATACACAAATCCCTGATCCAAAATATTATCGGGTCTGCTAGTTGTTGACTATATGTCTGAGGAGGTAAAAAAGAGGTATAAATACGTATACATATAAAGAATGCAAATCCGCCAAACTGGAAAGAAGATACAGAGGTAAGTTCCATCACGGCAGCCCTACTCCAACTCCAGGCTACTCTCCCAAAGACTCGAATCGGCAAACCGGCACGGGCGGCAAATCGGACCCGAGCTGGGATCTCTGCCTAAGACCATTGATTGGCTGGCCTCTGTAAATAACTGTAATGCCCTTCCTTCCCCTCATGTTATTGCGTGGATGTTGATGTTAAGCACTCTATCTCCAGATTATTACCAGTGTCCACTGTCCCACGGGGATGACCCATGAGTTTATGGCCATGAGCTCCATCCTGATCTGGGGTAAACAACGGGGGCCTCGGAGAAAGAGCACTGACTTGAAAATCTCTCGAAAAATGCAATGCAAAGGAACCCAAATCTACCTTATTGGTATGGGTAGCAATCGAATTTCGAGACTAACCACTGCAGAGCCTCTTGGCACAGCCGGAGTGCCGATGGTCGAGTCATACTGAGTTGCGATACCGGTGATCAATCGACTGAGAAGATATCAATTTACGGGCAAAGTCTTATCAGCAGAGCTCATCGCCCCACTCTCTTGTTGCTTTCTCACCAATCTTCAGCCTGAATTATTTCTCTGGGCCGAATTTGCATAGGGTTTCTAGGGCCGTTAGTCTTTGCATTGCGTCGACCATGTCAATCCCACGCCTTTCAAGAGGGCTCGCTCCCGCTCCAGTGTCTGATCCCCTTTAGACTTGTATTCTTCAGCATGCTGGACTTCCCTAGCTTCTCTAAAGCCGAAACCCCCGGAGCCTTGTCACACCTGACCTCGGATGTTGTCTTTGTGGTAGATTCCTACGCCCTATGGTCATTCGATTGAGAGGATATAGCAATATTCCCGCCCCTTCTTCGTGGCTTTAAGGACGTTCAGCCTAGACAACTCCAACCCTAATCTTAATATCTAAGATATCACTATATAACGCGAGTTTCTGGGTTAGGAAGTCAGCTACAAGACTCATACCGTTGCCTCGGCTGTATCAAATTGCCGCACAAGGACCATGTCGTCCCCGCGAGATCCTGTCCCAGAGGACCACAAAACAATTCGGCATAGCGAGGAGGAGACCACCGCGAGATATGCTCACTCCGAGGCTGAAACGATGTCCTCCGACGAGACCAGCGACCAAATCGAGGCCTTAGTCAATATCAACACCCGAACATCACGCATCTCGATACCCTCATTGGCGCAAAGAGTAACCTCAATCGGTACTACCGGGACCGCCGACCCGGACTATGAGGTCGACTGGGAAGACGAATTCGACCGGACCAACCCGAAGAATTGGTCTCTGGGGTACAAAGCCATGGGGATGACGTTCCTTTCGTACAATACGCTGATTATGTGAGTCGCCCTGATGTGTGTGCCCTACACCCAGCCAAGGCGATACCCGCAGGATTGACGCGGAAACCAGCGTTCTTTATTCGACCTCATATACATCTGGAATTCCACAGATCGGCGCCGAATTCGGCGCGTCGAATACAGTGGTCACCCTGGGATTGACCATGTACCTGATCGGGCTCGCCATCGGATCGATGTTCATGGCTCCGCTGAGCGAGCTCTACGGACGCAAACCGGTCTCGATCGGCTGCCTGGCGGTCTTCACGATTCTGATCGTTCCGTGTGCGGTCAGCAAGAACCTGGCCACCCTGATAGTCTGTCGGTTCCTCGGCGCGCTGTTCGGCAGCGTGATGATTTCCACGGCGCCGGGGATGGTCGCGGATCTCGCGCACGACGATCAGCGTGCGCTGGCCATGTCGATCTGGAGTATCGGCCCCCTCAACGGTCCAGGTATGTGCAGGCTTTTCCAGCATCCCCAGAGACAGGATCGGAGTATGCTGACTAGGCACACAGTAATCGGTCCGATTGTTGGAGGGTTCGTGACGCAATATCTGGGTTGGCGCTGGATGGATTGGATCGCTTTGATCCTGTCCGGGGTTGCGTTGCTCCTCTCGTGTATACTAAAGGAGACGTACGAGCCCATTATTCTTCAGAGGAAGGCGGCCCGTTTGCGGAAAGAGACAGGGGATTCGCGGTGGTGGTGCCGGTACGACCAGAAGGCTAGTTTACAGGAGTTGCTGAAGGTCAATCTGAGCCGCCCGTTCGTTATGGCTGTCACGGAGCCTATTTGGTAAGCTAAGCTATACCGTCAACACCCTTCCCCCAACGAACGAGACTCACCCGATACCGTATCACAGTATTTTCTGGAACATCTACATCGCAATCGTCTACGGCATCTTATACCTCTGCTTCACAGCCTACCCGATCGTTTTCCGCCAGATCCGCGGCTGGTCTCTCGGCCTATCCGGCCTGGCCTTCCTGGGCATCGGGATCGGGTGTCTCGTCACCATCGCTTGCGAACCTCTCATCCGCCGCATGATCAACAGCCACAAAATTGACCCGGAAACCGGAAAACCCGCCCCCGAGGCCATGGTGTCAATCGTCTGCATCTCCGCGCTTCTGATCCCGGCCGGCGAGCTCTGGTTCGCGTGGACCGGCTCCCCGGCCTCCGTGCATTGGATCGTCCCCATTCTGGCGGGCATCCCCTTCGGTGCAGGCAACACGGGCGTGTTTATTTATGCGACGAACTATCTGGCTGGTAGCTATGGTGTCTACGCGGCCTCGGCTATGGCGGGCAACTCGGTCATTCGCAGTATTCTGGGCGGTGTGTTGCCCCTGGTGGGAACGTATATGTACCAGGGCATTGGCCCGAACTGGTCTGGTACGTTGCTGGGGTTGTTGGAGGTCCTTATTGTTCCGATCCCGGTTGTGTTCTATAAGTATGGGTACAAGATTCGGGAGAAAAGCACTCTCATTCGAAGGATGCAGGAGGACAAGAAGCATCTGGAGCTGAAGCGTAAGCGACAGATGCAACGAGGGGACAGAGGGATTGTGACGGAGAAGACGAAGATGGACGTTTAACCTGACGGGCATTTGACGGCAATGGAAAGTCTGGGAACGCATGATTCGGTGGGGAAAACAAAGCAACATACCCAAGATAGTGTTCTTTTGGCATGACTGAAAGAGCTTAGCATTGAGTCTTGGTTCGAATAATTCCTCTCAACACCATTATCGTCTCCCAAGTCCGGCCGTTGTTCAGGCGCGCCCGTAGCATAGCTCTAGACCATCATAGCCCACACCCACCCACCATGCAAACAAACCTTGAAGTCAGAAAGCAATAGCCATTCTACCTTCAACTAACTCACTCTCCTCACCCGCCGTTCAACCTCCAACGACTCCTGCAAAATCCGCTCATACTCCCCCAGCGCGACCGCCCCCGCCGGAATCACCAGCACCGCCTCGATATATACATCTGGAAACACGAAGGCAGGTGCAGCATCAGCATCGGCTGCATCTCTTCTTCGCCTTCGCACATACCCAAGCACGCTCACCCACGCCCCCACGCGCAGTTCCGTTGATGTGACGGATTCCAGCACGGCATTGATGTCGACCAGCACAGACGGAGGCTGCTGCGGAGGTTTACGGTGGGGGTAGTTGTGCTCTAGGATGAGGTGCCCTGTGGGGGTCAGGTAGGTTCTCACGCTGGGGAGTGGGTTAGTTATGGTTCTACATGTATGTCAAGCTCAAGAATGCGTGGTAACGGGACATGCGTGGATGCGGGCTTATGTGTGCGTCTACATGAGAAAGGCGAGGCAGATAGATAAGGAAGCTCCACGCACCAGCCGAGGAATCGGACTTTCGAGTCAATCGGGTGGGATGGGAGGTCGGAGAGAAAGCTGCGGGTCGACGGAAGGGGGGCGTTCATCCCTTCAGACTATTGAGAGGTTCCAACCTCATGGCATCGTTGTCTGCATAGTTATTCGGAAGGACTCTCGTAGAAATGCAATAACTATTGGCTAGTAGATGGAAAAGCGATAAACGCCGGCAGGAATGACGGGGAAATGGCACGTGACAGACGGGCCCCGATAGGCTTAGCGCGTATGTCATAGGGCCAACGAGGGGAAAAGTGACCAACCCAGGCGGATATCATCTCTCTCTCTCTCTGTTTCTACCTTTGTTCAAACTTTCATATCTTGGTATTCGAACTGTGCTGTACAATACTTGGTCTTCTGGTTTAGCTCAGGTAGACCCGCAAATTTCTTTCCCTCTTGTTCTCTTCAGTGCCAATCACCCGAATCCGATCTGCTAAGAACAACCCCAACAACAGCTATCGCCTTGCGAACCTCATCCCACTTCCCCCCGTCGACCGCCTTTCATCCCACTCCAACAACACCCCCTCGAGGCTTTCATACCGCGAAATTGGTTCATAAGCGCAGGCACTCCTTGCCATAACCTTACCTTTTCTCACGCTACAAACCGACTGTCCCCATCTCACACCGTCCTTATCAACAATGTGGTCCTGGTTCGGCGGAGCGGCCGCGCAGAAACGGAAAGATGCGCCTAAGGAGGCGATCCTGATGCTCCGCGAGCAGCTGGATATGCTGCAGAAGCGCGAGAAGTACCTGGAGAGTCAGATGGAGGAGCAGGATGCGATTGCCAGGAAGAACGTGACGACGAACAAGACCGGTATGTTCCCGCATGGATCGAGTTGTTTAGGCGGGAGGAGGGAGGGGTGGGGCATGGGAGGTTACGGGGACCGGGAGGGGGATGATGCAGCAACAACAACAACCTTCTGCAAACACGACTGACTGACTTGCTTGTTTTATTGGAAACAGCGGCCAAGAATGCCCTTCGACGGAAAAAGAACCACGAGAAGAACCTCGAGCAGACGACCGCGCAGATCGTGCAGCTGGAGCAGCAGATCTACTCGATTGAGGCAGCGAACATCAACCAGGAGACTCTCAATGCGATGAAGGCGGCTGGCGCGGCCATGACGCAGATCCACGGCTCCATGACCATCGATAAGGTGGACGAGACGATGTATGTACCGGTTCGATGGGCTCAGGAGGCGCATAGCTAATCAAGGCACAACAGGGACAAACTCCGGGAACAGCACCAACTCAGCGAGGAGATCGCGACAGCCATCACAAGCAACTCCATCACCGAACAACCGGACGAGGCCGACCTGGAAGCCGAGCTCGAGGGTCTGGAGCAGGAGGCCATGGACGAGCGCATGCTCAAGACCGGCACGGTGCCCGTGGCAGACCAGCTCAACCGGTTACCCGCCGCAGCCAACGGAGAACGTAAGTCCCCTAACAACCCCTCTATTAATCTCATCACCGAACCACTTTCCCCTTGAAATGCAAAATCTAACCTACCCAAAGTCAAAACCCAACCCGCACACGCCGAGGAAGACGACGAGGAAGCAGAGCTGGAAAAGCTTCGCGCCGAGATGGCCATGGGATAAACCGGGGGGGGGTTCTTGTTCGGGCGCTGTGCCCCCCCCTCCCTTTTCTCTTCCTTTCTACTCTATATGCTTTCATCAAGAATATTTTGTGTCCTATGCACTGCGTCTCTTTCTTCAGTCATTGCTCTTTCATCCCCCCTTTCTCTCTTTTGCGTTTTGGAGTTGAGCTGCGTTGCGTTTGCGTTGCCCCTTTTTATTTCAACTAGTACTACTACTACAATGCATGATGGAATGAATGAATCAATGTCTAACTACAACTAAATACTATCTATGAATCTCCCAACCCTCTGATGTATTCATCTCACTGTACCTCGTGCATATAATCCAGTCACGGGTCGGGTCGGGTCAGGCCCATTGTCAGCTCGGCTATTCTGGATATATTGTCCACAGGTACAGAATACAAGGGAATGTCTGAAAAATAGGTAGCCGTGTTTTTTCATGTACAAAGCGGTCTACATTACTGAATAGTACTAGTCGTGACTCAGTAAGAATATACCCCCGGGATAGGCAGCCGCCTTCTACAGTGGCAGGCCCTAAGGAACCAGGCAGCCCTGCACTGAATCAGGCAGACACATATCGAGTCCAGAGAGAATAAAGCTAACGGCAGAATGAAAGTTCAAAAGGTCACGGGAAAGGTAGCGGCAGCATAAGTCAAGCCCTCAGTCAGCCATCAGATTAGAAAAGCTATTAATACACATTTCATAGACCCAATTGATCGATTGATTTTGAAATAGGGAACGCGCCAACTCCAAGGACATAAATCTTTTCTTGCAAAAGTAAATAAAGGAAAAAAAAAACCGTCAAAGCGCGTGAAAACCGGACACCTTCCACCCCCTTTCCTTGTGCCGAATAGGATCAAATTGGTTGTGTAAAAGGATGAAACACATGGATATGAAACGTATACCTGGGAAACGAAGACGCCGTTACATGATCAGTAGTCGGAAGGAGCGTTTATCGTGACATTTCTCTATCCGTTCCCGGGCAGCTTCTCGCACAGCACTCCAAAGAATAATGGGCACATTTTAGGGTGGCCAGTTATTCGGCTTGGCCTGCAGACTTAGCCGCGGGATCGGGGAAAAAAGATAGCGTGGCGCGCATCAAGGAAACCAGGCGTAGCTCTTGAGTGGATTGCTCCGGGCTCCGTCGGTGGCCTCGCTGGTCCATTTCGACTTCCATTCCAATTCATGCGCGGCAGCATCGAGAAGCGCTTCTTGGCAGTCGGGAGGAAGTTCCGCGAGGACTTCTGGGCTCATAAACTCAGCATGCTTGGGATCGGCGACACTGATGAACCCGTTGGAGCCGACATCGTGCACATCGCCGTCTGGTCCGGGAACGCCGAGGTTGGAATATGGGGGAGCTTCAAAGTGAACGTCGTGGATGGCGAAGCGACGAGATAGGGCCAGGGGAACGGAGGAGAAGATGGCGGGTTTTTCAGGAGCGGTGGCTTCGCTTGTTGTTGCTGTGTCGCTGGCCTCATTCATCGAGTCATCGCCATCATTGTCGGCCACAACGGCTGGCTCGTCGTTGTCTTTACCATTGGTCAACCGGAGAGTCGACAGTCCCTGTGCCAATCTACTTGCGACGCGCGGATCAGGCGGCGGTACACGCTCCCAGCGAGCATGCGAGGGCTGCATGATCTTGGGGTATTGCATGATGTTGGTGTGAATGTCGTATTGGCCCTCTAGGTTCATGCGACGTGCCTGAGATATAAGGCTATTGAAGTTGCTGCATCCATGAGATCAGCATCGCACAAGTGGTCAACACCAGAAGTTATACATACCTTGCTTCGCGCGCGTGCTCGAGCATCCAGTTATCGCCTGTAACAGTAACCTTGCGCTTCTTCGAATCCACGACCTTGCCGGTGGGCAAGGGAACTGAGGGCGTTGTGGTGTGGTAGACACTACTAGCTCCATGCCATGCAACATACTGGTTCTTGTTGTAGGGTTCTCCTGGGGGAGGAATCCTATCTTCGGGAACCGCAAGTTCACCCTCTACATCTCCCCGTTCTCTTGCTGCCTGGGTATGATAATCGTCGATAACCTTTTTCCCTCCCACAATGATCTTCGCGCCAAATTCCCGGAACACGGACCTGGCAGTAACGACACCGATGGCTCGGCCTTTGTAGGAGTGGGGGATGATTTCTCTTTCGATCAAATCGCGTTTGGCGTCATCGTCAATGATTATCTTGTACAGGAACTTGTGTTTCTGGAAGAACAAGTACGAATCCCTGAACCCGATGCAGCGAGCCGGCTCTGTAGACAACATGTATTTCCGATCGCCGCGGTTGAGAATCGTGAACACACGAACCCTATAATCGCGACCACCTAGCAGATTTCCGCACTTGTCGACCTTAGTTTCCCCCTCCGGGTCGTCAGGCAGAGCCACTTCATCGTCGATGACATCCATCATATTTCCTTCCTTGTCGATGGGAACCTGTGTAACATGCGACGGTCCTCGGTTGCGCGCCCATCGTCCACCGCTGGCAGCAGGTCGTCCTCGTCTCCTCTTGACGGGCGTGCTCACGTGAATCGGCGCAGGCGCAGAACCATCATCGGGCGTATCCCAGTCTGGGGGGCGGTTCTTGGGGGGACGTCCTATGCGCCGTTTGCGTGGGATGGCTGATATGCGACCTCCAGAGCGCGTCGGGGTTTCGCCTCGTGATGGCGCGTTGGAGTCTTGTGCCGGTGTTGCCGCCTCTTCGTCTTCCTGGACAGGATCTGTTTGGCCCTCCGCATCAGGATCCTTATCCGACGCATCCCTGAGATCTGCCATGGCCGGGGACGAGCCGCGCGACGGCGGGGCTTCAATCATTTCCTCATCAGAGGCATCGGGGAGCGGAGGTGCGGCATTCCCTAAAAGGAAATTAATATTCGCGCTCATCACTGATTCGATGTCGCACGCCTTGAAAACAATAGCAGCAGAACAGGAAAATGAGGCGCGTGGAAGGGCAGTGATATTGACATACTCATTGATTGAGCTGCTGCTTGGGCAGCTGCTCGAAGTTTGCGGGCCATCGTGAATGACAGCGAGGATGGGAAGGGAAGGAAAGGAACGGAACGCCAAACACAGTAAGGGCAGATCGGACTGACTGACTGGACGAAGAGGCCCTTCTTTGGACGTGCTGGAGACCGGCCGGGGTCGGACTTTGGTTTCCCCGATACGGCTGCATTACATCACGTGATCTTGCATCCCGCTATACCTCAGGCACCTATTAATCGCTGCCTTGCCACGTGCCGAGAATCCAATCTCTTCCTTCTTCCCCTTCTCCAATTTTTTTTTCCCTTTTCCCCCCATGGCGCGATCCGGTTGACAATCGCTGCAGAATGATGTCATTGTTCCTTTTGCCCCGTCGATCGCCGAAACTTAACTAGCTTGCATTGAGTTCTGATTTTCCGGAAACCTCCTTCACAACTGCTCGTCGCCCTTTCAATTGACATTTTCGGGGCTGCCCCTCGTGTATTGCTGTTGCTGTATGCGGGATTTTACGAGGATATTAAGAGGTGTACTTGATGAAGAGCAGGTCCAGGTGCACCGCATGCTGCTGGTCAGTAAGGGCTTGAGCGACCACCCAGGGGGCTATCGCGATAAGCTAAGCACAGACATTAATTATCCAACTACTGGTGGTGACTGACGTATGAACTAACTGCTGCCTGCCTGCCTGGCCTCCATTCCAGCTTCACATGCCATGCGTAGAGAAAGGCGGTGGATGATTCTCTTATTTTTCATAATTGTTGCACTTTGGAACCCCCTTTTCCCTCTTCCCGTCCCTCCTTCTGTTCAAACCCCACTGGGACAGCGTGCTCCGCATGGTTGAATATCAGATGCACCCCTCTCTGAGGGGGCGGGGGCCTTCCCTCGTGCAATCATGTTGATCATGCTAAAGGGGATTTTTGATTGAACGTGTAGTGATTCTGTCGACGGTGTAGTTTACTCCGAAGGTCAGGATGTGTGCTGCGTGTGGCCCGGCGATCGCGCTTACACAGCTTCTGCTGCAGGTGACCGGCCTCACTGATCACAGGTCGCCCTTGCCGACCCAAGCACCTAGATCGCCAACCGTTGATGGTGGCACTGGGCTGCGCAGCAGGATTTTTGACTAGAAGCCTGGTGGAAAAAAGCATATCAGTTTTCCTACATGGATGACCCCTCTGTGATTGGAGAGCTGCTCATCAGAATATCGTTTCGATCCGCGGTCGACAGCTGCAGCTGTTTACCTCTCTTCCTCAAACAGTCAACAACATTGTCGCATGGAACTATGGAGTGATCTCCCCCCAGAGTGCGTTAAGCCAAAAGTTAAAATGCTCGACTGGGTCCTCGGCTGTCACTGCAGTCGAACCAGCTGTTTGGGGACCCGATTATCCTGCTCCGCTCTCCCACACGACTTTTGCTGCGATGACGCGCAACATTCGGTAGCTTGCACTAATAAGTTGACACTGTATGAGAGGAGAGCTCCCCCACCGGCCCTGTATAGTGGCCCTGAAACCTGTGAGGTGCGCCTGCAAGGAGACGGTCAGCCCGGCAATCCCGCTAGTTTCCGTATTGATCCTCTTCATCCTCGGAGTCCATCTTATTTTTGATCGAACGGGGCAGAAGCCGCAGAAACCACTTAGAGGGAGGAGGGGGATGCTTGCGCAACTAAGGCATCAGGGCATCTGACTAAGAAATTAGGAATGGGCGGAACGAGCCTGAGGATGACATCTACTCCTACAGCGAAGGACTCGACAGTGAAGGCGTGTGGATGCGGCTGTTTATACATATCTACAGTACATACTGAGTACTACTCCCGAAATAGATTTCGAGTATACTGCAGAGTAACCATCTCAGCCGGCAAGGCTATGCCCCAATCTGAGATTATCCGGCTTTGACCGCGACAACACGAGCATGAAATACTCCACGAGGGTGATGTCACTTATCTCATCTCTTATCATATTCTGGTCAAGTTTTCTCACTCTCGCTCTCTCTCCGTCTCTCTTTTCTTCAGCAAGGCGAGCCGATTTCCGATGGCTGCGACGGCAAGGGAGGGAAACTGCCCTCGTTGGGCTTAGTGACAGCCAAGGCAACCATTTCAGGAAGCGAAACATTCCCAAGGAGGTAATCGGTCCACCCGGTCCGGGCGACAGCTAGAGAAATGAATACCGTTTAGTCCTCCATAGAGGCATAGACGATGGTCCAAGAGGTGACATCGGTGATGAAATGTCACAGCTCCTGCAGCTCAAGTGGATAGCATCATCACCAGCCAAATGATCGAGTCACCCACCCATCAGCCGATGAGCGTTGTCATCGACTCTTTTCAATGGTCTACGGTGATAGCGCTGGTCGCCGAGACCCCCACCTCGTGCAGTTACCAGCAATGCAACGGACTGAGAAAACGGAAGAGGTGGCGGGCGGACTTATCCTCCGGGAGTATTCGATTGCAGAGCTCAGGTCGTGGCGCTTAGCGTGTCGACTAAGTCTGGAGAGTGGCTGAAGCGGTGTTGTGGTAGAAGTTGAGGATAGGAGTTTGGTTAAACTTCCTCGGTATCGCGGGGGAGGATCCTGTCAGAAGGGAATTCTTGCTATTGCCCAGAAGACAAACCACCTCCCTTTTCCTTTATGGAAGAAGAAAGCAAGTCGACACTAAATCCAAGAAAAGGGCAAAGAACATATGGAAGATCGATCGCGCATAGATCTCTCTGAATTGATAGGTACTGGGCTGTGGTTGAACGCGATCTCGATGATCCCTTTACCGGTTACTACCGACCACAAGCCAGAGGGAAAATGGGCAAAACTGAGGCACAGGCGGCAGACTTTCAACAGTGCCCGGTTCTGCCGGCGAACCATTGTTTGACGCTCACCGGGTGGATAATCATCAGTCATTGCTGTCCATCCCAAATAGTCAAGAGGCAAATTCTTTGGCAAATGGGGGCTGCACATCATCAGACCTGCTTAGAGTCATCAGCGGCTTGAAGCTCTTACTCCTTGACCTGAACTCGGCATTCAACTATCGGGGATCATATTTATCTTCAGATGATCCCCTCCCATCCTATCTTTCCCCGAGGATTCTTATTGCGATGAGTTTGGTATGAGATCCGAACTCTTGCTTTGCTTTGAACGTTGCTTCGCTTTGCTTTGCTTGCTTGTTTTCTTCCATTCCCTTGGGTTTCAGGCTCTATCTCAATTTCCAAGGCAGCTAATGTTCTGGTCCCTTTATTCTCTGGTTCCTTACTTGTGCTTGCGACTGCTCTGAATTACTATATACTTCTTCCTTGCCCTTCCTATTCAATCATCCATCCATCCATCCATCCATCTCCATCCCAAACACTCCAACACTGGCGGTAATACCTAAAGAACGAGAATGTTGCTGCCCTGCCTGACGGTTTGTGGTTGACTTTACCAAGTGGTTCCAACCCAAACCCCCGATTCTATCTCTCGATTTGTCCAACCCGCCGCCATCTCCACTCCGCGCGAGGCCCTTTCCTTTGCGCGCCTGTGATTTGTTCCTTGGCCCTGAAAAGGTGGCATTTGCCTCCATCTGCCTCCATCTGCCTTCTCCTGCTAAGGCTCTGTGAACTCAAGTAGGTGCAAGATTTGTGTTTCATTGCGGATCAACAGCGCCCCCTGCGACAAGCCAACAAACCTACAACATACATACATTAACATCTACCTTATTATCTTATTATCCTCAAACATCCCACCCCCCCCTTATCATGCATGATCGGTTATTGTCCTAATTGAAATAAGTTCCCTTTTGCATGTTGTATACTCTCCTCCTTCTTCCCCTTCCTCCCCTGCATCGCCACGAGTCTACTTCTACCTGTCATCGAACGCGATATACTTCTGTTCGACCATCGCCTGACTATCCTGACTTAATATTACTTCTTCCATCTTCAAGTGTGAATTACCTCTGGTTCGTGGTATTCCCTCACCATTGGTTCAATCTCCCCGTACACCGAGCAATCCCATGCCTTCATCGTAACCTTCTTTCTATTTGCTTTTTGCTTTTTCTCTCTTCGCATTTGAGGCCCCCCCCCGGTCCGCATTTTTGAAGTTCGTTCCCCATCGGTTTCCTGCAAGTCCCCTGAACCATCCAGCGGCTTCAGCGGCACCTGAAGTCTACGACTGGGGGTTGTCACTTTTCTATCCTATTTTGATTTTTTTTTCACTTGGGACAGCCGTGAACGCCACCACCCTCTCCTTCCACAATTATCAATTACCCAATTTGCAAGATCCTCGGATTGTGAACCGTGAACTGTCAGCTCTAAAATTTGCTGTGTTGGGATCATTGACAGGTTATATAAAGTAGTCACGGTCTGTCTAGACAACCTACTGCAAGGACTACTACTACTACGACGACTACAACTACCGATCTATCTCTTCTCTACCTGACTCAAACCAACCAAACCCGCTATCCGCCGGTGTCCGCCCGCCATTTGTCGACCCAGGCCTGATTGACGCTAAGGCTCCATCTGCACCCACTTTGACGACGGGCAGTAACTGGAATTGTAAGTTCCCTTTCTCTCTTCCCTCCATCCTTCTTTCCCTTCAGCTTGCCCCGAGAGAGCGAAAGAAAAAAAAAAAAAAAAAAAAAAAGGGCAAACTCTTTGGGTTTCCCACTGAGCGTGGAAATCACCTTTTTCCTTCTCCTTCTTTTCCTCTCTCCCCCGTCCCAGTATTTGCCCCCCCACACCCTTTTCCCTACTTACTGTACCCTACTACCCTCCCCCCGAATCTGTAATTCCACTGCAATTCCAGTTCCCCCAATTTGCGCCTGACTTCATCCGCCGCCGCCTCTTTCAACATTTTCTCTCGCTCGGATCCACTTCTGGCTCGTCTGCTTTTAACACTTTCCCTACACCCAACAGGTCCAATTATCCCGCCTTCCATCTTCTACTTACCCCTCCTCCCTCCCTCTCACCCTCTCTCTTCGCCTCCTTATCCGAACCCGATCGGATCTAACATCCCGCAACCTTCCTTGGCTAGACTTTCGACACCACCTCCCCGACAACAGTCTCTCGCTTGATCTCTTTTTTCCCACATCTTCCGCAAGAGGGACTTTCCACTCGATAATCGGCGTCGATACACTAATTCAACCCCCACTACGTCATATCTCGCCTTGCAACGTCTAGATCGACGATTCTCTATTTCGGTGCGCTAGGTGGAGGATTCGGTTGTCTGATGGGAACATAATCATGGCTGCCGCTCAGAGTGCAACACAGTCGTATGGAGACGCGGAGATGTTGAAGCAGCCCATTCCCCGGAGGTGAGTCTACTACTTTGGGTCTTTCATTCGTCACCTGTTGCTTTCGATCGCGACGAGGATTCCCCGGGTTCGGTCTACAAACTCCGAGTCTGAATGCCCCCATGCACTGCTCATTTCTAACACCATGTTCCGGGCCACATTGCATGCATAATGAGTCAACCGCCATAGGTTCATGGTGCCAAGTCATACATCCTTCCAGTCTTGGCTCGCATCTGCACTGTTCTGATTTTTTTCTCCCCTTGTCTGTTCTTTCTCTGGCAACATCCTCATGATTTTCCGGGCGCTCCGCGATTGCACTCCCGTATAGATCGCTGCCGATTTCACGATTCCTCACGTTCACCTACGGTGGCTAACTGGTAAAATAGCAGCGGTGTGCAGGAGGAAGACAACCAAGACTCGATCGGTTCGAACAGCCCGACACCGACCGGAATTGCGACTCCACAGCCCGACCTAGCAGACAAGCGTCTGCCTTCCCTCAGTTCCAGTTACTTCCAGGTTGGTTCTCCTCCAAATCAAAACACTCGTCGCCCCAATACCCGGTGTTCTTCTTCTGAGAGTCGTGCTTCCGCGTATTCTTTCCAGTCGGATACGTCCGCTGAAGGAGATCGGGATTCTCAATCCTGTGGTCACAATTCCTCACCCTCGGACTCCTTTGTCTGGATGGAGCGCCCGGAGGTTATGGACACCAAGTTATCTGTCGCTTCGCCGGATCAGAATCTTGAGACGAATATGATAGTACCAGAGACATTGCCCCCCACGAATCTACCTACACCCCCGTACCACTCCGCTTGTTCCCTTCTGCAGAAAGAGTCGGATGGGTCTGAGTCTGGCTCTTTTCACTCGGACAGAGGCATGGTCTCTATTTTCAATGCGTTGAAGAACTATCTCTCGCCTGCCGGGAGCATGTCTTCTTCTGATTCTCCAGCCCGCCGTCATACCTCTCTGCCAGTCTCCAGCGTCTCTGACGACCCAGTCCTTGCCACACATTTCTCCAACCCTTCCCTTCCTCCCTACATGTCAGATGTACCCTGTTTGTCGGAAACCCCCCTACTCGAACATGAAAAACCACATGTCTCTATGTCTTCTGAGAATCTGGCGAAGCTAACTGGAACCGTGTCGGATCTTGTGCACCTAAAGAATACACCACCACTCACTCCGCGGGCCATGTCCAATGAAGGTTCGCAAACCGACAAGAAGCCCGTCACATCGCCCCCTTCACCATCAGATCCCGTACCCGTCCAGTCCGGTGAAGAAACAAACCCAACCGACGAGCTTGCTGGGAAGCTCGACGAGGCCTTTCCTCCCGAGAGAGACACCCCGTCGCCATCCGATGCCCCGCCCGTGGCCCCTCTCAAGGGCAAATTGATCGTCAAGATCTCTGAAGCCAGAGGACTACGGCCCGGATTCGATCCCTACGTTGTGTGCGTGTTTGAATGGAATGAGGCCATCTCCAAGACTGCCCAGGAAGAAGAAGACGCTTCGCTGGAACGGCAGCAAAAGGAGCAGGAGAGCCTGGAACCCGAGGCCGGACGGCCGATGGCGATCCCAATGAAAAGTCGGCAAAGTAGCAACAACAGCGCGCTGGACGGCCCCGATCACAGAGGTGGACGAGCGCCCGTGACCGACCCTCACTGGAACCACGAAGCAACTTTGTAAGTTCATCCTTTATGTTCGTTCTATGGTCTCTAGGGCCAATTGACGAACCAATGCTAATTTCACTGAACAGCGATGTTTTTGGCGACGAGTCCGAAATTGATGTATCGGTGTATGATCGCAACAACCATGAAGACTTCCTTGGTCACGTGCGACTATGCATCAACCTGATGGAAGACAACAGCCGCCTTGAAGGGTGGTTTCCTTTAGCTTCCCGTGGAGCAGGTGACTCTCAGATCTCTGGAGAGATCCATCTGGAGATGCATTTTGAGAAGACCGAAAGGAAGCAGGTGGGGCCAAACGATTTTCAGATCCTGAAGCTCATCGGTAAGGGAACTTTTGGCCAGGTTTACCAGGTTAAGAAGAAGGACACCGGCCGCATCTACGCTATGAAGGTTTTGTCGAAGAAGGTCATTATTCAAAAGAAGGAGGTTGCACACACTCTGGGTGAGCGCAATATTCTGGTTCGGACAGCTATGGCCGCTTCTCCCTTCATTGTTGGACTGAAGTTCTCCTTCCAAACACCTACCGATCTTTACCTGGTCACGGACTATATGTCTGGTGGCGAGCTTTTCTGGCACCTTCAGAAGGAAGGACGCTTCCAGGAGGCGCGTGCTAAGTTTTACATTGCCGAGTTGATTTTGGCGCTCCAGCATTTACATGACCATGATATCGTGTATCGCGATCTCAAGCCGGAGAACATCCTCCTTGACGCTAATGGTCACATTGCCCTTTGTGACTTCGGTCTTTCCAAGGCCAATTTGACCCAAAACGACACCACGAACACTTTCTGCGGAACGACCGAATATCTCGCCCCAGAGGTACTGCTTGACGAGCAAGGCTATACCAAGATGGTCGATTTCTGGTCTCTGGGTGTCCTTGTTTTTGAGATGTGCTGCGGTTGGAGTCCTTTCTATGCTGAAGATACCCAGCAGATGTACAAGAACATCGCCTTCGGCAAGGTCCGATTCCCCCGTGATGCCTTGAGCACAGAGGGAAGAAACTTCGTGAAGGGTTTGCTTAACCGGAACCCTAAGCACCGCCTTGGCGCTAAGGGTGACGCTAAGGAGCTCATGGCGCATCCTTTCTTTGACGATGTTGATTGGGCGGCATTGGGTCGCAAGGAAGTGATCCCTCCTTTCAAGCCTGTTCTGAAGTCCGATACGGACACCTCCAACTTCGATCCTGAGTTCACGACTGCCCTGGAGAACAACAATTCTTTGAATGACCGCGCAGCTGCTCTTGCCAATGGGCTCATGCCAGCGGGAACGCCACTATCTCCAGGCTTGCAGGCGAATTTCAAGGGATTTACCTTTGTAAATGAGAGCTCGATCGACCACCACTTCAAGAACGATTCGGGCGACCATATGGTTGAGGATACGGAGACATGGCCACGAGCCCAACAAATATCTACCAACCACATGGATCACCGCATGAGTGGCGTCCAGAGGACTGGTGAAGGCGGTGAGCCTGGAATCTTCAACGTTGATGACAATTTCGACATGTGATAATGGCCTGATGCATTGAACTGGAGTTGTGACTATAATTCTTTTTTTCTTGCTTTGTACATGCTTCTGTGTGTGTGTGTGTGAGTGTGGATAGGAATGGTGTCAAAACCAAGACTCCTCTTGACCAGTCTGCTTTGCACGGTTTTTCTGTTTTATAGCCTTTCGTGAGTACTTCTGGGAACATCATGCTGTACTACACAGCGGCTTTTCTTTTACTTTTTCTTTTTCTTTTGCCCCCTTGCCTACTACTGTTAGCTCTTTTCTGATCTTTTCTATCATATCAATTAGATAGATGGTTGGATGACACTTATGATTGATTGATTGAACGCCCGCCTGCGAGTAGGACCTGCGGTTGTCAAGGACCAAGTATCTTGTTGACTGATGGCTTTCTCTTCGGGGCTCGCTGTTGATATGCCCAGCAATTTATTATAGTTGCCATGCTGGTTGATCTATGTCATGGATGTTTCTTTCTGGATGCTCTCCTGTTATGGCTCTTGCGATATGTCTTCGCAAGGCACTTTCATTGCTTCAGTTTCCTTCACCCAAGGAGTTAGTTGGTCGGACGGACTCGAAGAGATTATGCAGCGGCGTTCACTGTCAGGCGGCATGGCGCAGGAAAGGTCGCGTGCTTTGCTTCTTTGCTTCTTTGCTTGATTTGGCTAGGCTAGAGCTGTTGTCTCTGAGGCAATGCATGTGCATAATACAATAAAGTACCTGATTGTTAGAGTTATCGCTCTTCTGAACCTGACATCGATCGCGTCCTTCCCTCAGGATTACAACCCGTGCCAAGTTCGAAAAGCTTTTTCTCCTCTATAGTCCAGGGATCTATACATCACATTCCCCACGTGACAAAGAACCCTGAACCAACCGAATGGGTGATGTGCCTGGAGGACCGCGGCTCGAATGCTTTTACTTTTGTGTTGCCTTGTCTGTCTGGCCTTGCCTTCCAGGTTTCCCTTCCCCGCCCCCCGGAATGCTGCCCGTGACCCCGACGATAGCTTTACCCAACAAACAACAATAACAACCAAGACACTCTCATCGCCAACCAAAGCTGCTCAACCCCCCACCCTTCATCGCTCTCACCCTCACTCTGGGCAAGATTCGGAAAGGCATTCTCGCCGTCTTGCTGCGCGGGGCTGGACAGTGCGTGCCTGATCGAGCTTAGTTCCGGATGACGACGGGCTGATCAGAAGCAATTCATGTTACCTTCCTGCCTGTAGCTGCGCCAATAGTGTCCCGTCTACCATTGTTCCCTGCGAAAGGTTGCAAAAGGACCCTGCTGTGGCGTACATATTCAATATCCAGCCAAATTACCCGCTCATGCGCAGTCACAGACCCTACCTCGGTTGGATTTGAATGCAGGCTGCTGCTGATAAGAACTGCTACGCTGCCTTCCCCTCTTCTCTGGTGAGGAGGTTTAAGCTTCCGGATGTGCCGTTTGCTCAACATTTTTCATCCCACCGACCACCATGGCGAATCTCAAGCTTGGCCTTGCGCTCGCCTGTAGCTTAGCAACAGCACTGGTTGTGCTGCAATTGTTCCTGCTGATTAGCGACTCTAACGTCAATCGGCCGGTTAGGGTTCAGTCCCGCCTTCAATGGAAACAAAGGGCAATCAAGACATCCTCGGCAACATCTGCAGCCTCTGCGACCTCTGTGGCGGAGGATGGGACATTTCTCCTCGGCGCAGGAAAGGCGGATATCACGGGGTAAGTCGGACACTGTTCACATTCTCATCCCACAGGATTGTTGACGGACTTGAGGTAGACCTGTGGCAGAGGTCATCTTCAACGGCTATGCTAGCCTGGATCAGGTTGGCTCCGGTCTTCGACAAAGGATCTACTCCCGCGCTTTCATTGTCGCCAACCCACAGAACACAAGCGATACCTTCATCTATCTCGTACTGGATGCTTTGACGGGTGACACCGCTGTGCGGCATGGTGTGCTTGAGGGCCTCGCTGGATTAGGTGGTGATTATGCCAGATATGGAGAGCAGAACTTGGCTCTCACTGGTACTCACTCCCACTCGGGCCCAGGCGCGTGGATGAACTACCTTCTTCCCCAGATTCCAACCAAGGGCTTCGATAAGCAGAGCTACCAAGCTCTTGTGGACGGCGTTTTACTCTCTATCCAGCGCGCCCATGAAAGCTTGGAGCCTGGATCGCTCAGTTTTGGTTCCATTGATCTCGAGGACGCCAACATTAACAGAAGCCCCTATGCCTACGATGCCAATCCCGCAGATGAGAAGGCTAAATATTCTGCGAACGTCGATAAGACCTTGACACTTCTGAGATTCGATAGAGCGTCTGACAGTAAGACAACGGCTGTGTTGTCCTTCTTCCCGGTCCATGGAACGTCGATGTATGAAAATAATACGCTGGTCACGGGAGACAACAAGGGCGTCGCTGCGTGGCTCTTTGAGCGGAGTGTCCAGGGCAACGACAAGTTCGCGGATGGGTTCGTCGCGGGTTTCTCCCAGTCTAATGTTGGCGATACCAGCCCGAATGTCCTTGGAGCCTGGTGTGAAGATGGCTCTGGGCAGCAATGTAAGTATTCGGACAGCACTTGTGGCGGAAAGCCTGTCGACTGTCATGGCCGGGGTCCCTACTTTACGGAAAAGGACAACGGCGCAAAGAGCTGTTTTGAAATCGGCCGGCGCCAGTATGAGGCCGCAAAGAAGCTACACAGCCAGCTGGATACCAACCCGACGAAGATCCTACCTAACGAGGTCCGGTCGTTCCATGTCTATCGCGATATGTCGGACTACACTTTCCAGTCACCTTTCAATTCGAGCACTTTGACTACGTGCTCAGCAGCACTCGGATTCTCATTTGCCGCGGGCACTACTGATGGGCCGGGTTATTTTGACTTCACCCAGAATGGGACTGGACCCGCCGAGTCCAATCCTTTGTGGTATGTCGCTCGCGCATTCGTCCATCAACCGTCGGCTGCACAGCAGGCATGCCAGGCGCCTAAGGACATTCTCCTTGACGTCGGAGCTGTCAAACAGCCGTATGCTTGGACGCCGAACATTGTGGATATCCAAGTCCTACGTGTGGGTCAATTGTTCATTGTCATCTCGACAAGTGAGGCGACTACAATGTCGGGGCGACGTTGGAAGGAAGCCATCGCGAAGTCCGCCAAGGACGTGCTTTCTATTGGAAGTCCTCTAGTCGTCTTGGGGGCTCCGTCTAATAGCTACGCGCACTACGTAGCTACGGAAGAGGAATACGGAGTTCAACGCTACGAAGGGGCTTCGACTCTTTATGGTCCCAATACGCTGGCTGCGTATGTGAACCTTACCCTGACGTATCTGCCATACCTTGGGGATTCGCCGCAAACAGCCAGCCTTCCATCGCTGTCCACTGGGCTGCAGCCTCCGATCAACACCGACAGATCATTGAGTTTTATCACCGGAGTGGTATATGACGGGTCCCCTGTAGGGAAAGCGTTTGGGGATGTTGTCTCGTCACCCGGCAATACCACTTACTACCCAGGAGACACGGTGAATGTGACTTTTGTGGGAGCCAATCCGCGGAATAATCTGCGACAAGAGTCGACATTTGCCGCCGTGGAGAGGCTTGATCCGAGCACAGGCTCCTGGGAGGTCGTGCGCAAAGATTCGGACTGGAACCTGGTCTATACTTGGGTAAGGACTAGTACAGTACTGGGCTATAGTCAAGTCACCCTTCAGTGGGAGATTGAAGACGACTACTACAACATCGACAATCCCAGTTCGCTCCAGGCGGGGACTTACCGGTTTCACTATTATGGGGACTCGAAAGGGTTGACGGGCAAGATCTCGGCTTTTGAGGGGATCAGCAACTCTTTCACTGTTGCTCTGAAGTAGTCGGAGTCTGCTGGATGTTGAGCATTGGATAGATCTGTGTTGGGTTTGATTCTGGGAAAGCGAGCCAAGGAGCAAAGCTAGAAACTACTATAGGTTTCTCATCTGGGAGAGAATACCTGTCTTTTCCTTGCGCCATAACACTCGTCGTCGGATCTATTTTTGTAGTGTCTTACCGAGAATAGCACTTCATGAGGCTTTCCAAGCCAACCATGTTTTCCGTGATTGTTGAGCTGTAGTGGCTGTGTTGCTGCTTCACTTTCTTCTGCAATCCCATCGCTTCTGTGGCACACCTAAATTGATCGACATCTTCCTGGCAATTGCAATAATGCCGGATTGCCAATCAAAGCGGGAGATAGAGAGCTAACTGGGCGGATGGTGCAACCCTGCAGGGGAGGGAAGAAGGAGCTTTTTTGTCGCGCGCCAACTCGAGCTTCTTCAGCCAACCGCTTCATCTCCACTCAGGGCTTGACTGTCTCATCTCCCGCTGAACAAAGACCCCAAATAGCATCGATGGTTGGGCTTAAAGAGATGGCTGTCTCTACCCTCTCATACTTTTCTTTGCCTGCTTTGATTCTTTCTTGTCTTTGTCTCTCTTTTGTCGCTTCTGCTTATTGTTTTCGTTCAAGCCAGGATGGGTAAATACTAGCTGTTTTAACTCGATTCGCAAACCATGTCAATTGTATTTCGCGCAGCTTTCTTCTCTCTTTACACATTCGCTCGCTTTCCGTTTCGAGTTTAAGTATTTGAGTCAATCGCTTCGCCTATTACAAGATGCAGCTAATTTTCCTTCCCATCGTTCTCTATCTTTCCCTCGTTTCGGCCGGCCCGATCGCTCGTTTACATCACAACCCCAGGGATCTCGAGCCCTCTGGAGCGCCTTCACAAGCGCAGCCTCGAATTTCTGCCGCTCCGATCTCCCAAGTTTCTTCAGCATCTCCAGAGCTTGATGATGACGAAGAAGAAGAAGAAGAAGAAGATCTTTTGACCATCGTTCCTGTCACGCCTACCAATTTACCTCAATTTACTTCGACGACACTCCAGGATGTCCCCAGTCCCAGCGCGACAATTTCCAACGGTTCGACTGAACAGTCTTCGTCTCCGGTCACTCCTGCCTCGGAGCAGATTACTTCTAGCACACCTACATCTGGCCTGAGTGCTGCACCCCAGGAAGACACGCTAGGTTCCAGTGTGGCTACTCCGCACGACTCCTCATCTTCCCATACTCCAACTACCCAACAGGTTCCGTCCAGCACAGTTACGTTTGAAGCAAGTCCAAGCGCAAAGGAAGAGACGACCAGTTCAAGTCCGTCTGCTCGGCAGAACCTGCCCAGCTCCAGCGCCATAGTCCAAGGATCTACATCTACGCCTACTCCTATTGTACAGGTTGTTCCCACCAGCGCAGGCGTGGCAAGTCTAGGGGACCTGACAAGCTCCAGTAGTTTAGCCGTGGAGCGCACGAGTGCGAGTGTCGCAATTGAAGAGGCTGTGACAAGTTCCAGTGCCATTGCTAGCGCTAGCTCTCATAAAGTTACCCAGCCAGCTTCCTCGAGTGCGAGTGTAGCTAGCCCAGAAACTTCACCAAGTCCTACGTCCAGCTCTTCTTCCAGTCCGACTGTGCCTACTCCGTCGACTTCGAGGCTAGCCGTGCAAGACACTCCGACCCCGAGCGTAGCCGCTGAACAATTATCTAGCTCGATTGCCGTATCCTCGACTGAAGCGGTCACTACGAGCTCAGCGATACACTCTTCCAGCTCCAGCTTGACGGTACCACAGATTGTCATCGCGTCAAGCTCACATATCCAGTCTCATACGTTGGCTCATACTGCGGCTGTGTCTTCTGTGCCTGCTACCACGCAATCATCCTTCACACCTGTGGTCACGCCCACATCGAGCTCTGTCGCGAGAAGCTCTACAGCGGTCTCGACATCGAACGCAATAGAGGCAACGACTTCTTCTGACCCATCTATCGGTGTGATTGACACGTTGCCTAGACCCAACACTGCCAGATCTACCTCCTATACTACCCCAGACTCAGAAGTCTCAACTGTGACAGCAGCCTCCAGCGGTAGCAGAGCTACCCAAACACCAGACTCGCGCGTCAGTCCAACAGAAGCACAAACGATCGGACAAACAAAGACTGCCAGCAGTGTCTCAGACACCACCCGGCTTTCTCAGACTCGGATTCAGGTCACCTCCACTCCGTTCATCGGCGTGACCCCTGCCACAGAGACCACGAACGACACTGCACCCGAAGAAACTCAGGTAGTGGTGATCCTGGTCACACCCTACGCATCAAGCACGCTGTATGAGACTTCATATCTCGCCTCGGAGTCAGCCATCTCTTCTAGATCCGGGGTAGACGCAGTGACACCTACGAGTGCAGCAACAATGGAATCAACGTCAACGGAGGTGGTGGAGCGGACTTCAACGCCTTCAGCGGTTCATTCCACGTCTACAGCCTCAGCTACGACTGCAGTCTCTTCAACCACACCCGAACAAACACCCGACATCACGACGACAGTTCATCAAGCAACAACAGCCCTTGTAACCGTTGTCGCTACCCCCAGTCGAACAACAACTCCGAAACAATCCCCGGACACCACCACAACCATCCACCAGACCACAACAGCCATCGCAACCATCGTCGCAACACCCGACGAAAGACCCGACGAAACCGCCGACCTCACAACAACAATCCACCAAACCTCCACAGCCATCGAAACCGTCATCATCGCTATCCCCACCGCCGCCCCGCAAACAGCAGCCGAAGGACCACAGGCTCCAACCACAACAACATCACCACCATCTACAGCTCCCGAAGCAGAACCTACCGCAGCAACAAAGCCATCATCACAAGGCAATGCGGAAGTAGACGGCAACGAGTCTATTACCACTGCGAACGCAGAGCCTAGTGGTTCCGAGTCCGAGCCCGACACCATCCCCGCCACCTCCCCAGGGGACAATATCATTAAGGTCGTCCCTGTTACCCCATCTGGCTTCTATACTGTTACCGAGACCGCGACCGTCACTACCACGGAGAAGGAGACGGTGACGGTGACGGATCGGGTCAAGGGGACCGTGACGACTACGGCTACGGTTACTACTACTGTTGAGGTTGCGGGGTTTTGAATTTGTGTGTCTAGAGAAGGCATGCTCTGCATCCATCGGATATACCATTCATTTGTTGCTTCAATCATTTAGTCAGTCGGTTATACTGGTTATACAGCGTACCTTCCTGTTGATTTTTGTTTCACTCCTTGTTCACTCCTCTTTCTCTGAATTGAATATCTTTCTTGGATCATTGCAAGTCAATGGTAATGGTAATGGTAATGAACAGAATATAAGTCTCGAATTCCTTGAACAGTAGCATACGGTGGAGATACCGTGCTTCCTAGTGCCAAGCCAAGTACCTCTGCGAAATAGACAAACCAAGAAGGAGGGTGTTCGAGAGACATATTGTAAAGACTGCGGCCAGCCTACTCGTTCAGGAACCTTGTCACTGGCAAGAACTTGGCTTTGAGCGCGAGAGTATTCATATAGTGAGTTTCTACTTCTTTTCTGATTCAAGTTGATGAAATCCATCATTACACTATATCTCGATGCTGTGGTAACACTTCTTAAACTTTTACATGTTGCCTTGAAGCCGCCGTTGTTGACCGCCTTTCTTATCGATAAGGCGGGCTGGGCGCGGGTGACGATGATGTCGTAGCAGGCAATACTCCGTCTGTTGACAGTCGCCGGACTTCTACCCTTCCTCACCCTTGTTTCATTGCTTCCTTCAACTTCGTGTAGACTCGTCTTTGGTCGCATCTGTCTCGTTTTCACAACCACTGGTAATGGCGGATAGGGCATGGGATAACGGGAAAGCAGCGTGGCTGTATCCTCTGCGCGTATGTTTGGGTTTTGCCTCTTTTCCCTGTTGCCTATCCGAGTTGCCTTGCAAAGCACAGCGTGACTGACACCTCTCCCAGGGCATCTACTACTTTCTATCAAACCGATATCTCTGGCCGTTGTTCAAGGCTCGATTGATCCCGATCATCCTGCTCTCTGCCTTCATCTACGTCCTGTTGTTCCTATTTCTGTGGCTTCCACAGGTCGCGTTTCTCTATATATTTCAGGGCGCCGGAGCGTGGTTCAGCGGCGTGGTCCTCGTGCTCGGAGAAGGGGCTGCGATTGTGGCTATTCTGTTCGAAGCGTTCTTCGTCGATGAGACCTTGGTGGACATTTTCGACGCGGTGCTGGTGAGTGAAGGCCATGGCGAGCTGGTCAACGCCTCGCGCGTGCTGTACCCCCAAGGCGACGATGTCGTGCAGCGGCTAGGCAAACCCACCCAGAGCGCCGTATATGCGCCCTTCTCCCTGCGTCAGATTCTGGAATTCGTCGTCCTCCTTCCGCTGAACCTTATTCCAGTGGGAGGCACCCCCATGTTTCTCGTGTTGACGGGCTACCGGGCGGGGCCCTTTCACCACTGGCGCTATTTCCAGCTATTGGATCTTTCGAAGCAGCAGCGGAAGGAGAGGATACGACATCGGCAGTTGCAGTATACTACGTAAGTCTCCAAGTCCAGCAGATCTCTCTCAGGGTGCCGCGGTACCTTCCGCCCTCGGAGGAAGGATCCACCGACTCGGATACTTAATAATTAACCACAAATCCTAGGTTTGGGACGGTCGCCTTGGTGCTTCAACTCGTTCCAATTTTGTCCATGTTTTTCCTGATGTCTACCGCGGTTGGGTCGGCACTTTGGGCAGTGGAGCTGGAAAGTCGACGCGATCCTTTGGGCAGAAGGCCTGGGCGAGATGGTGTTTACCGCGACGACGATCCTCTGGTATGATTATGATGGTCCGGATGCATGTTTGTTTTTGATTCGATGTATAATTGGATTCAAGTTGTTTATGATTTTGAATATCTGAGAGTTTGCTTTTAACTACCTTAATATCTTGCGGCCATTGATGTGTATCTTGGCATTGGTATTGGCATTAGCATTGATTTTCTTGGAAATCTTTCTGATTCCGAGTGCTTTTTTTCCCCTCTTTTTTGGTGAGTTTTCGAGGTTTTTTTTTTTTTGTGTTAGGGAAGGGCCCTCTCTTCAATGCGCCTACCTCGGCTCGGAAAAGCCTAGGGACGAGGAGGGACAATGAGGAGGTCTCCATCGTCAAAGTCTCACCGGGAAGGAAGGACCTTCTTCCTCAATTCTCGGTACTGCCTGCCTGGATGCATGCCCGATTACGTGCAGTTTCAGCTTTCCAGCAGTTTGGATGGGGGGAGGTTGATGACCTTAACTTCTTTTAGGGGAGGGGTTAGTAACTTAGCGTGCATGCAGTGCGGCTGCTGAAGACCAAAAGGGAATTTCCCCCTGACGGCAAACTCTAGCGGGCGCTGGCGGCCGACTGTCCACCGATCACTTTGCCATATCGACTCACCCGCCCGGCCGATCTGCCTCTTGGTTCGGCCAGTGAACAGCCACAGCGGGCACGAACCGCAATCTATTTACGAAGACACAGGCACGGTACGGACTACGGAGTACGGACCGTGGAGGACGGACTACGAGTGGTAGTTCGACTGCATATCCTTATTCTTCAGGTTCAATTATACCTGGGATCTCGTTCATTAAGCAGTTCGTCACTGTTCGTGAGTTCTTCACTTCTTCATGGATCGATGGCACGTGATCACCAGTGATCCTTCCTCATCTTCTCCAGCTTCATCCTCGTCTCTCTCCCACGTGGAAAATGGAAATAGAACAACGATCATGAAACAACACGTCTTCTCTCCTTTCTCCCCGATTGTTTCACCATCTCATCCCAAGAAACGAGAACAGGAAACACTGGTCTCTACTATCAACCACCCACCCAGGGGTGTTTAGAAAATCCAGAAAATCCAGAACAAAACAACCCTCCACCTTTCCTCCGGTAAATCCCGGCGGTATGATCCGGAGGATCGATGTGGTTTACCATTGGACCTGCACTTCTTGATCGACGGCGGAGTCGACCCAAGTTAAGGTACATTCCAGCCAGTCCGCCTAAGCTTGTCGTCCTAAGGGCCCAAACCTCCTCCACCTGGGCGGGGAATCTTTTAGGTCCGTGGTCAATCATCGCCCAAGAGTCCGCGTCCTATCATCTTATGAGGTCACTCCGGGGTCACTTTCTTCGCTTTCTGCCCTTCCGTGGCTCTCCAACTTCCAGGGAATGTTCGCTCAACGGCTTTGCGGTCCTTCTAGGCTTCTAGACGTGTTGTCCACCTCAGGCCCCCTAGACTATTCTCCAAATCAACTATCCCTGATCCGTCAACGGTTTAACCTCCATACGGTGATCAACCCTGTATTTTACCTCATCGGAACGGGGCCGTTATACTACTGAGTTTACGTTATACTACTGAGTTTAATCCACTGCTCAACTCAAACCCCCCCTCTTCCTTCCCCCCACCTCGCTGGTCCCCTGCTGCAGCCTGCCAGTCACTGCCAGGTGCAAGAATAATAATATTAACTCCGGGTCATCAAGGTCGACCTAGTGTCCTAAAGCCACTGCCCACTAATACCATTTGCATATAGTCTAAAGAGCCTACTACGCTCACTGACTAAATCGTGATTCGTTTTGCGCCGTCCCCAGATCTCCCTCTTGACTACGCTCATCTCGCATCTGCTCCATCCCGCCCCGTGCCCGACAGCGCCGCTGCGGTATCCAGCCACGGATTGCTGCGTCCGTGGTATGCGAGCGCGGCCTGGTCACTGTCGGGAGAAAAGTGACCAGCGTGCAGTTCTCAGGAGTTGCGTTCCCAAAGCATGGAAGCGCGCACAATATCGACTCTCATTCATGGACCAACGAACCCGCCTGCGGAAGGCGTGCGATGCCTGTAGCATTCGGAAAGTGAAGGTACATACACCCACTGGTCCGATATTTGATTTGTCAGAGATGAAGTATGCTGATTTGTATCACCATTGACCACAGTGCGACACCAGCGGGCCACCCTGTCGGTCATGCGCAAGCTTGGACATCCCCTGCACGTATGAACGGCCAAGTCGTCGTCGAGGGCCGCCGAATCGTCATGCTGAAGCATTTAAGAAGCGAAAACTCGGAGAGTCTCCCTCGGGCTCTCCAAGCCCATCGGATCCGACCTCGCCTGTGCCACCAGCGGTGGGAGGGGGAGGGATTGACCCATCCGTGATCCCCTATCCCGCATCGCTGGAAGCTATCTGTTCAATGCCCACAATTCGGCTACTGATTGATGACTATTTCACGTATATTCACCCCTTAGTGCCGATTCCTCATGAGCCCACATTTCGCGCTGCGCTGGAACGGCGAGAGGATCTCACCAACCGGACCTTTCTGGCCCTCGCGGCCGCCATGATCGGGACGTCGGTTGCCTCTTTCCCCCGGAGACCCAAGCGTCACCTCAAGACAGAAGCCGAAAAATCCGCGTTTCCGCACTCGATGGCACTCGTCAAGCGGTGCCACGATGTAGCAGTGCAGGCTCGGGGTACGGGGTACCTCGACCGGACTGCGACCGTGTACGATGCCGCCATTAGCTATCTTCTCGGTCTCTGCTCCTGCTACGCTTGGCACATTCGACGATGCCGTGTATACCTCGCCGAGTGCCTGACCATGCTTCACGTGTACGATCTTTACCGCCACTCGAACCGATTATCCTATGTCACAGTGTCTAGTCCTAAGTCTGCCTCGTCGCGTCTTTCCCAGGAACCCAATGGGGTGTCCGGAGAGTCCCCAGTCAACATCATCGAGCGGGAACTCGGAAGGCGGCTTTTCTACCTCGTCATTGTCGGTTATCGCTCGATGCAGCAGCTGGGCGGAGGTGACACCATCGTTCACGTTCCCCCCGAAACCCCGACAGAACGCTATCCTCCGCTACCACTTGAAATTGACGATGAGTTCATCTATCTCACACACTATGATCCGCAACCGCCCGACCGAGTCTCACGCATGGTGGGTTTCAATGCCAACATTCGCGTGATGAGCTCGTACAACCAGCTCTCGGCTTGGGAGACGGCCTTTGGGAGCGGGCAGATTCTGGAGTGGGAACGACAGCGCTCCCTCCTGTGTCAATGCCTGCAGAACGCCAAAATGGCCTTCAATGGCCTTCCACGGGAGCTCGCTCTTGAGGGGTCACCTAGCTCTGCATCAAGCCAGGGACCAGACAACCATAGCCCGTTGTCTGGCACCAGTGGTCCACAATCGTATGAGCGTCACATACAGTATGAGATTCAGAAAGCGAACATTTATGCCAGTCAGCTTGCGATACGATCTTACTTAGTGGAGAAATATTGGTCCTTGTACGGCGCGGTGACACGGCATCAACAGCCGCCCGAACCGCATACTCCTGTTAGTCCTTCGGCGGCCGTCAAGATTGAGGGCGGCCCACTGCACTCCCAGGCAACATCGGACGCGGATGCTCAATCAGACTACATCGGAAGGACTATGGCTGAAGAGCGTCGGCTCGTGATTCGTGACTTGTTTGCATTGTTACAGTCGGTCAACGAGATCAACATGGAGCCAAACGGCGCCAGCTTTGTAAGTGTACCTTTTCTTCTACTTCTTTTTAGGTGAGTCGAGTGCTTATTCGGTGTTGAAAACAGACAGCCAAAGTCCGCCAGGTCGCGTCCACCCTTCTGAATTTTTCCAATGATAAAGCCGCCTTTACGATGAGCGGACCGCAACCTCTTACCAGCGCCGAAGTCGAGTCCTACCTCCGCGCCTTCATTGATACACTCGTGCGCCTTGAGGGTCTTGTAGCGACCGATCCTAGCAAGATCCGACAGCATCCGGACGCCTCCGGACGGTCTATGAGCTATTTGAGTGATAACGACCGGGAAGAAGAAGAACTGCGTCAGTGGGCCGGCATCAAGGAATACCAGGCCAGATTTGCTGAGGAGGGAGGGATGGCATTTCAATTATAGACTAGTTTTGCTTTCACTGATATGCAACACGTCTGCTGTTGTTTGTTTGCTGATTGATGTTGGTGTTGCGGGGTCTGTTGATAAATTGAGATTTCTGGCATGTTGTGTCGAGCGGAGTCGAGAGGAGTCGGGAGGAGTTTGTTTGAAATTCCGGGCAGATGGTCGGGTTGTATGCCTGTATGATTTAACGGTCTGCTCGTTGACTGGTTTGCGTGTTTGCTTGCTTGGGATCAATGTATAGTATGGATCAATGCTGGGTGGTGCTCTTGCTTGTTGTTTCAGTTTTGGGTGTGGGACAGCTGTTTTTACGGTTCAGTGCATATACAAGTGCAATTCTACCAGAGTCACTCTGCTTGCGATCAGGGCTAAAGATAGATGAAAACGACAGGGTACTGTATGTACTTGATAGTATTGAGCGACTGCTGTCGAGCGTCTGGTCTTCGTGTAATCTCGCAGCATGTTGTGCTGTTTGTTTATTTAGTGCAAGGAACAAAATTTCTCCGTCAAGCCTGGCTTATCGATAACGAAGGCGGTCAACACCGGTCTATAAGAGTGAAAATTTCTCCCGCGACTTCTACCTTTTTCTTTTCTTCTTCATACATATACTGATCACTCCTCCCTATTCACTTCGAGAATTCTTCATCCATGGGTTCTTGAAGGGGAAATGGGAGGTCAGAGCAACATCTGCTGACTTACCCCGGACTCTTCTACATTTGGCGTGGAGCGTTTGGAAATTACTACAGCGGGACATCACCTCTTAAGCTTTGCACTTGCATCTCTTGCACAACAATGAGAGAAAAAGGACTCATCTTAGTTTTTTTTAAAGTAGATTTATCTTTTTAAGATTATGTCAACGCACTCAGTCAGATGGCTGACGACCGCCGTGGGCACGACATCGGGCAGCGTCCGGTCAGTCCAACCAGCCTGACTGCGATCCACCCAGATCGTCTTGATGCCCGCGCTCAAGGCGCCCGCGATATCGAACGGATTCGCACTGATGAGCCAGACCTCCTTCGTGTCTGGCGTGCAGGCTTTCTCCCTCAGGTGTCGGTAGGCTGCCTGCGCAGGCTTGTACTGCTGCACCTCATGCGCGCTGATGATCTCCGTCAATCCCGCGAACCGGGACACGGCCGGCGCGTGGTCGATGCATGCCTTGACCATGTCGGCCGTTCCGTTGGAGAAGACCACGGGCTTGAGCACCGTGGAGGCGTCCATGAGCTTTGTTAGTGCTTCCTCGACGTCCGGGAAGGGCTGCAGCCGGTTGTAGGCTGCTAGTACCTCGTCGGTCTCTTGCGTTCTCAGGAAGGATCCCGTGTCGTCTAGAGCGTGTAATAAGGCGTTCCGGGTGACTTCGTTGAAGGGCAGATAGCGTCCTGTAGTTCGTTTACTCGTTATGTGTTAGTCGGGTCTGGTCTCGCACTTGGATGCGTGATGCGAAAAGACGTACCCATGCTGTTCAGTCGCCAGGTATATTCCAGCTGGTAGCGTCGCCATGTCTGTGCAACGGTGCGGGCGCGGTTGCCGTCGGCTCGGAAGTGTTGCTCCAGCTCATGCGTGGCTGCGTCGAACGAGAGTAATGTCCCGTAAATGTCGAATGCGACCACTATTTTTGCCATATTTATATCGAACAATGGAGAGGTGCAGAGTTCCGTATTCAGAATGTTGCAAGGATCAGGGTGGTTTTAGCATTACCGCTGTGGAAACCCCCACATGGATGATGTCAAACTATCTTCATCTCATTCCCGCCGCCGCCGCCGTCGCCGCTTCATCTTCTTGTCTGTACAGTAATATGTATATGCATCATCTTTGGTTCTCTCTGTCGCATCGCATTCCATAGCATCAATGAGCGCTCTCCACGCCGCGAACTACCAGGTCTTCCGCGACTGCCTTTCCACGGCCCTGGTGGAGAAATTCTCCACGCCCGCGCAACCCAAGAAAGCCCGTCGCAATCGCGGCGCCGTCTCGCAGCGCCAGAAACCGCGCTCCAAGGACTCTGTCTCCTCTGATCGGGACACGACTGCACAATCACTGCCTGATCGCGCTAGTCCGGAGGAGTTGGCTGAGTTTGTTGATGTGCGTTGTCTACCTCCCTCATTCCTTCACCCTCGATACTCCCTTCTACTCCAGATTCACCTTGTCACTCTCTATACAATCCTCCACCATCCCCAACAATAACCCCGATTCAATCCCCCAATAACCAAGATAATCACATCCGAGCTGAGAAGTCTGAACCGGCGCATAGTTCCTCGCATCCGAAACCTTCCCAGCGCTCCCACCAGATCTCCAAACCCTGACCTACACTCCCCCGCCAACCACCAGCAGCAATACCAACCCACCACCATCAACATCTACATCTACATCCACCCCCAACCCGGATACCGAGAACACCCAAACCACCCCAGAAGACGCGCGCACACTAGCCGAAACCCTCTGCACAACGACCCTCCCGCCCTCGGTCCCAGACACACTAACCGCCTACGCCCTCCTCGACACACCCACCACCACCTCCCCCAACGCCCACGAGGCTAATGACAACCTAACAACATTCTTCACCCCAATCCTAGCAGAATACATCGCCGCGACGACAAAGCCCCCACCGGTGTGGGCGACAACCCGCAAAGAGGCGTGCGAGATCTGCGCCCGCGACTGGATCCCGCTGAGTTACCACCACCTCATCCCGCGGAGCGTGCACGCCAAGGCGCTGAAAAAGGGCTGGCACCCCGAGTGGATGCTGAATAGTGTTGCGTGGCTGTGTCGTGCTTGCCATAGCTTTGTGCATCGCATGGCGAGTAATGAGGAGTTGGCGCGCGAGTGGTTTACTGTTGAGCGGATTTTGGAGCGTGAGGATGTACTTTCCTGGGCTTCTTGGGTTGGGAGGGTGAGGTGGAAATCCAAGTAATCTTTCCTTTTTCTGGGAAGCTGGAAGGAAGGGGGGTCCGGGGTCTCCCCGGATATCTTTTACTCTGGTTCAGGGATTGAGGTGGGCTGGGAAGTTGAAAGAAAGGGGGGTCCGGGGGTTCTCCCCCGGGAACGCTTTATCCCTGGACTAGAGTCAAGGGGAAGGGGGGTTCATGATGGATGCATAGATAAGTGGAGAGATGTATAGATAGATGGGGGTGTGATGGCGATTGATACCTGGGTAAGTTAAATTGAGATATGGACAATTGTAGACCCCCTCTCCCTCCAACCCATATTGTGAGTTGAGGCTGGAGCTGCCCCGTGGTATCGTTACTAACTATTGTACTGTACATGAAGCGACCCCACTCCGTCCCTCCACCAGGTCATCCAATGCATGCATTGCACTTATGAATCCCGCGTCATGCTTTTGTGTGTGTGTGTGTGTAAGTGTACATACCCAAGGCAGAAGATCCGTGATAGTGTGCGAGTGTGAGTGTAGAGGGGCACCAGCCCCGGTTGGTCTAAAAATACAGCTAGCCACTGTGAAGAACAAGAACAAGAAAAAGCATGGCTAGATCGCTCAAGAAAGGACAAACAAGTGGCCACTACAGGTAGCGCTTCTCGAAGAGCTCCTCGTAGCATTGCACGTGGTCGCCCTCCTGGAAGTCGGTCCAGCCCTCGAAGGCGATACCGCACTCGGTGTCTTTGCGCATTTCCGTGACGTCCTTCTTGACGTTCTTGAGAGAGGATATGGAACCTAGAGATGATTAGTGATAAGTGATAAGTGCGGAATAGGGGGAAGGAGTAGAACTGGAACTGGATGCGTCAATGGAACTCACCATCGTAGATCGTCTCCTGACCGCGCAAGACTCGCACCTTCCTCGTTCGGTTGATGAGTCCGTTGCGCACTCGACACCCCGCAATGTACGTCCGCTCGCGGCCCTTCAGCTTGATCTCGAAGATCTGACGGATCTCCGCTTCGCCCGTCACGCGCTGTGTCACCAGAGGCGGCAGGTGTTCGCTCAGGGTGCTCTTGACGTCGTCGATGAGGCGGTAGATCACGTTGTGGTCCTTGATCGTGACGCCGCGCGCTTCGGCCATCTGCGACATCCGCGGGTCGATGGGCATGTTAAACGAGATGACATGGCCGTTGGCCGACGCAGCGTGCTCGATGTCGAACTCACTCACGGGGCCCACCTCGGCACGCAGGACGTTGGCATACACCTCGTTGTTGCCGACAGCCGTGACCGAGTTCAGGACCGCCTCCGCTGAGCCGTGCACATCGGCCTTAATGATGAAGTGGACGGGCTTGGGTCCGGACTCGCCCTCGGTGGAAGACTCGAGGCCGGCCTCCTCTTGGCGGCGCTTTTCCATCATCTCGCGGCGAGCCTCGTTGATCGCAACCGTGTCTACACCCAGCTTGGATGTTTCGGCTCTCTCGAGTCGGTATTCGACAACAGACTTGGCCTGCTGCTCGTTCTTGGCCTGCAGGAACTCCGTGCCAGCCTCGGGCTGCTCTCTCCAACCGTCAACCTCCACCGGCATACCGGGAGTCGCTTGGTCAATGGAAGCACTGGCTTCGTTCCGGAGGGTCCGCACGCGCGCCCAAGTTGTGCCAGCCACGACGATATCTCCGGGCCGTAAGGTGCCGCGCCGAATCAGCATGGTAGCCACGCGCCCGTAGCTCTTGGTCGTGCCCTCGACGACCCATCCCTCGACATTGCCAGTGGGGTCTGCGCGGTGGTCGAGGATTTCGGAAAGAGTGACAATAGCCTCCTCAAGCTCCAGCATGCCAGCTCCAGTCTTACCACTCACACCGATGGCCTGGACGTCACCGCCGTAGTCCTCAACATGAACCCCGTGCACGGAAAGATCTTGCTTTACCTTGTCAGGGTTGACACCCTCCTTGTCCATCTTGCTCATGGCCACAATGATCGGGACATTGGCTTCGGTGGCATGCTTGATAGCTTCAATGGTTTGGGGCTTGACACTGTCATCCGCAGCTACCACCAGCACGACGATGTCGGTTACGTCCGCACCACGGCGGCGCATGTCCAGGAAGGCTGCGTGGCCTGGTGTGTCGAGAAAAGTGATGGTTTTGCCTGAGGGCATGGAAACGGAGAACGCTCCGATGTGTTGAGTGATGCCTCCGTGCTCCGATGCCACAATCGACGACTTACGAAGCCAGTCAAGAATGGTGGTCTTGCCGTGATCGACGTGGCCCATGATGGTCACCACGGGAGGCCGCGGTGGCAGATTTGACTTATCTTCTGGCTCAGGCGCGGCAGTCAGCTCGTCCTCACCTGTGTCGAAGATAGGCTCGTAATTGTATTCGGCGGCGATGAGCCCGGCGGTTTCTGCGTCCAGAACATGGCTATGAGTGACTTCCTCGAATCCCATCTCTTCCATTCGCTGAAGAAAAGCCGCGTGCCGCACACCGATGACATCTGCAAGATTACTAACGCTGATGAACTCAGGAAGATATAACGGGCTGGGAGCGGCTTCCACCTCTTTTTCGCGATTCTTATCCCTCTTCAAACGCTTCTTCTCTTGGCGACGGCGTTTGTATTCCTCGGTGTCAAATTCCTCATCATCGTCCAATCGCTGCTTGCGACCTCGCTTTGACCACTTATCATATGTGGCTGATTTCTCTCCCTCGCCCACCTCAAGCTTCCGCAGAACAGACGTGTCCCATGACCAATCATTGACGGATTTTTGAGGCTGGCCCTCCCCATCGGGCCCCTGATCGTCCCATTCCCTTTCCACTCCCTGCCGCCTTTGCTCCTCCTCGAATCTCGTACGATATTCGTCCAAAGCCTCTTGCCTTGTACCCGACCTTGATGACCAGGTACCAGCTTCATTGGCGTGTTTTTTGATCGTCAAGTGTGGGTTTGTCTGTTCCTCCAATAACTCGGGTCTGATTGTCCCGCAGCGAATGCAAGCACTATTTCTTCCCCAGCAAGCGTGACCGCAGGATGGGCACGTCCAATCCTTCCTCCGAAGGTGGAGAGGAATAAATTCTGTGATGACTCCGCGCGGCTTGGGGAGATCAGGCCTGGTATTGCGCCATGGCTGTGCCGGTACTCTTTGATGATGATGATGATGGTGGTGATGGTGATGACGATTATGATGATGCTGTGTTTGTTCATCCGCTAGCATGGAGTCTCGTGTTGCCTTCTCTGCCGTGCTCAGGCCGGTCGATTGCGTTGCCTTACCTCCCCAACGAGGAGCGGCGAATTCCCGACCCATCCCTTCACCTTCCGACGATTCGGAGATCGTGTTCGCAGGGCTTCGCTGCGCCTGTTGTTTGGCTACTAAAGCATCTCGCATTGCCTTCTCTGCCGCGCTCAGGCCGATCGACTGCGTTGCCTTACCTCCCCAACGAGGAGCGGTGAATTTCCGGCCCGTTCCGTGCCCTTCCGATGATTCGGAGATAGTGTTCGCAGGGCTCGACTGCGCCTGTTGTTTGGCTACTAAAGCATCTCGAGTTGCCTGCTCTGCTGCGCTCGGGCCCTGCGGTCTCGTTGCTTGAGCCACCGAGCGAGTTGTAGATTCGCCAAGATGTTCACGGCCGGTGGCGGTAGCGGGAGAGCCTGGTCCAGGATTGTCTGAGGATTCGGAGCCGACGGCATCGGTACTACTAGTAGTCGGAGTCTCTGAGGGCGTGGTTTCTGGATGACTCTGTTGAGCCTGCTGTTTAGCTACCAAAGCATCTCGCAATGCCTGCTCTGCTGGACTCAGGCCTATCGTTTTGGATGCCTTGGCTCCCCAGCGGGAAGCGAATTTAACACGGGATCCGCTGCTGGTAGTATCGGCGGGAGAGCTTGTTCCGGTGATATTCGAGGATTCTGAGAGAGTGTTCTCCGCGGTAGTGCTTGAAGTCTCTGAGGCATGGGCGTCTTGAGGGCTCCCATTAGTTCCTCGTCCCGTCTCTTGCGCCGCCCGTAGGGACCCTCGCCATGCTAATTCTTTCTGTCGATTCCCTTCTTGCTCCGCTCGCGAGGCCAACCGCTGTGCCCCCTCTTCCTGTCGTTTTGCCTTCTGCTCGGCGATTACAGCATCTCGCCGTGCCTGCTCTTCCTTTCGCTTCGCTTTCTGTTTGGCGATTATAGCATCTCGCCGTGCCTGCTCTTCCTCTTCCTTCGCTTTCTGTTTCGCGATTATAGCATCTCGCCGTGTCTGCTCTGCTCGTTCTTTCGCTCTTATAGCCTCTTGCTTTGCTTGTTCTTCTCGTAATTTCTCCTGTTGTTTTGCTACCATAGCATCTCGCACCGCTTGCTCCGCCGGGCTCAGGCCTATCGATCGCGTTGCCTTACTGCCCCAACGAGGCGCGGTGAATTTCGGACCCGTGCCGAAGCCATTCGATGACTCCGAAGAGTCAGCATTTGCGGGGAAGGCTCGAAAATGCCGCCGGGGCACAGGATTCAACACTGGAGTAAAAGTAGCATTTCTGCGGACGATTGCGCAAGACCAATCAACACCCTCGCGGCGAGAAAGCTAGAGGAATTCTAAGTTAGGACAGATTTGGTGGAAGCAAAAGTCTACACGATAAGCTCACCTCTAAGGCAGCTCGCCTGTACATGATTAGGGTCGTTCCTCGCAGCGTTTCCCGTGTCGTCAAAACTCCGGCCGACGATGGAAAGTTGTCGGAGACATCACGGATGTGGAAGTACTCAACTTCCGCCCGGTCTGTACCGACCGCCAACCAGACCGCATTGGGTAGTACGCGTCAATGACGGACAGGGGACTGTAATGTGCAAAAGGTTATGCACGATATGACTCAGCGCTAATTTATGTGTGCTTTTCCGCCTCACGTACGTCGGCGACCTCGCCGAATCGGAGGCCGCGATCGGGATTGGGGTCATCACCCCATCGCGCTGATAAGCTTCCCTTTCTCCCCTGCTTCCTGCTCCGCTTCTTCGATTGTTGTTTCTCCTCCATACCGATTTTTGGGATTACTTGTGGTGCCTGATTGACGGCAGGCATAATTCAGTGTCTTCACTTAGCTTCTCCCTGCGAGAAATCTCGCCACTTCACCTGTATTCGCTTTTCCGGGCCTGATAAAGTTCCCCGCAATGGAGTCCGAGGCTTTTGAGGATATGCAAAAAGGCGGCGGAAGCCTTCGTGCTGTCAAAGATTTGACTGCTGGTGCTGCTGGCGGTATCGCGCAGGTGCTTATTGGTATGTGCTTCGCTATCGGTTCTCCCCATAATTTTTTTTTCTATCTTTCCTGTCTATCGCTGCCGGAGCGTGGCATCCACATTGTGGTCAATGCTCGCCTGCTGCGCTCAATACCGTCGCTAGCGATCGATCGCGTTAGACTTTGACTGAGTACTAACAGCTCTTTAGGTCAGCCATTCGGTGGGTAATCACTGTTCTCAAGTTGATCGCACGCTTCTTTCTGATCCCTTCACAGATATCGTCAAGGTGCGCCTGCAAACCACCACGCAGTACGCCAGTGCGCTTGATTGCGCGACCAAGATTCTGAAGAACGAGGGTCCACTGGCCTTCTACAAGGGTACCCTGACTCCTTTGATCGGTATTGGAGCCTGTGTATGTGCCTCGAACCCTCTGCTTCCCATCACCAGGCCCCACTAACCCCGTTGTGTCCCTCCATAGGTCAGTGTGCAATTCGGTGCCTTCCACGAAGCGCGGCGTCGGCTTGAGGCCCTCAACAAGAAGAAATACGCCGACTCCACGCTCTCCTACACCCAATACTATCTCGCCGGCGGGTTCGCCGGCATCACCAACTCCTTCCTGTCCGGCCCCATCGAGCACATCCGTATCCGCCTGCAGACGCAACCCCACGGCGCCAACAAGCTCTACAACGGGCCCATCGACTGCATCCGCAAGCTCTGCAACCAAGGCGGCGTCCTGAAGGGCCTCTACCGCGGCCAGAACGTCACCTACCTCCGCGAGATCCAGGCCTACGGCACCTGGTTCCTGGCCTTCGAGTACATGATGAACCAGGACGCCAAGCGCAACAACATCAAGCGCGAGGATATTTCGAGTTTCAAGGTCGCCACCTACGGCGGTCTCGCCGGTGAGGCGCTCTGGCTGAGCAGCTACCCGCTCGACGTCGTCAAGAGCAAGATGCAGTGCGATGGCTTCGGCGCTCAGCAACAGTTTAAGAGCATGACCGACTGCTTCCGCAAGACCTTCGCCGCCGAGGGCTTGGCTGGCTTCTGGAAGGGCATCGGTCCGACCCTGCTGAGGGCGATGCCGGTCTCCGCGGGTACTTTTGCTGTGTACGTCCTGCCTGTCCCCGTTCCTTCAGGCTTCTGTCGTGGATCCCGTGCTAACTTTTTAACTATATAGTGTCGAGCTCACGATGAGAGCTTTGGGATGAGGTAGCTAGTAGTCGAAAGCTAGAAGAAAAAAACCTCTTTCAATTGAATACCCGGCATCCTGCTATCATCTTTTTTTTTCTTTTCTGATATTCCATTATCACTTTTATTCCTATCGAATGGATAGCGAAAGGGAGGCAAAAGTGGGCATTTAGACTGGATTTTGGTACCGCCATCTAGAGTTTCATTTGGACTTCTTATATATACACTGGGTAAATTGACAACCTAGGTCCAACGCACGCACGTTTATCCTATGAATCAATACAAATAGCTGTGAAACAAAAATGATTCGCGCGTCAAGGTCGCCCGTAGAACTGGGTCCAAGACAAAGAAAGAGTTACCTGTATCCGGCCTTCACCCTCCGAATCCCAATGAAAAATCTCCAAAGAAATCCTGCCACGCCGTCGGAAAATAGAACAGATTCAAGCCGGGAAAATCCCACTCGCGCACGAATTGCTCCGGGACGAACGACTGCAGGTCCGTTTGCGCATCGAACAAGTCCCAGAAGGGGACCTGTTCTGCCGGCTCTCCCGCGGTCTCGTCGGCGGCTGCTCCCTCGCCCACACCAGCAGTCATAGCTCCTCCGCCGCAAGCATTACTATTACAACCATCACTATTACCCATTTCCCTCTCCCGTTCACGTTCTTGAAATATACGGCCGTACTTCTCGATACTCAGTCTGAGTATATGCATATAGACATTCCCTGTTCCTGGTCCAGGCCTAGAGCCTGCGCCCGCGCCGGTGCCCGAACCAAGGCCGGTCTCCGGGGTACGAATAGTGCTTGAAGGCGATGTTGTCACCCCGCCTGCGCCACCAGATCGGATATCTAGACTGGAATCTCCTCCTGTTGTCCGAGTCAATTCCTCAAGGAGCTTGGTCCCGTGCTCCAGTAGCTCCTGGTGCTCGTCGCGTCGCTCGGGGAGGAGCCGGGAGAGCTTCAGCAGCAACAGGAAGCAGAAGGCGCATTTGGCCCAGACAAAATCCATCGCATACTTGAGTTTTGCGAGGTAGAGGGCGGGTTCGAGGCTGATGAGGCGGAGGTGTTGGCGGGCGGCGGATTTGGCGAGGTGCAGGATGTTGCGTTCTAGGGGCATGATCGCTCTGTGATTGCTCATTGCACGGTTAGTGAGGGTGCATTAGGGCGAGTGGTAGTAAATGTCTTGGTTTGAGGCAGCGAGGATGCGGATTGTGGCAACATACGCTACATTCTCGACGCCCATTGAACGAAGCGCTTTGCAGTGGAGGATGAGTTCGGCCCAGCAGTGTTGGACGCTGAGCGCGGCCAAAAGAAATGGTTGTTCCTCATGGGCTGTCGGGGAGTTTCCTTGAGATGACACTTAGTATCATGTATACGATGTGAAGCTATTTGTGATGGAGCAACTCACTGATTATGCGTTGCCAGTCGCTGGGCGTCGTTAGTGCTACACATGTAGAAAGGACAGACGTAAACTCACTCAAACCAGAGATCAAGATCGACTTTGACCTCGTGTACAAACTCAACTATTCTCTCTCGATCTAGATTTTCTCGGGCACCAAGCGTGTCATTGATATTGGCTATATGCCTCTCAGCATGCTTAATTGAATAACTTGGTAAAAGCATTGGGGATAATATACCTCGCATAACATTTAACTGGGTTTGACTATTAGCCATTTTTAAGACACAAAGATATTAGAAGCCCACCTCAACCTGGGAGAAAAGACGCAGATCTAACACTGTCGAAGATGGATGTTGCAGCAGAATTCGGCACCGACGAGCATTGCCCATCACTCGTATGCCAGGAGGCTTGCCACCGTCAACGTGGAAACTGAGCACAAGGACCGTCAGCTTAGTTGGTCTGGTTTTGACTTCTAGGTAGTCCTTACATATGATCCAAAACCAAAAGACCAAACCATGTCCTCGACTTCCGCATCAAATATCGTTCCTGTGCTTCTACTGTGCCGGAAGATTCGGGCATGCCATTAGTCCCATTAGTCCTCTTCATTGTCAGTCGTTGCATCAGCTCTTCAAATGCTTTGTCCAGGCCTAGATCCAAAGCCATCCTGGTCGCAAATGATAGTATCAGCGAGCGTTCGGCCGTATAACAAGCGACAATGAGGAGCGCCTGTAATGACTCCAAGCAACTGAGATTCTTGCTCTGAATCACAACACCAATCCATCGCTTGAGTTCCGCATGAAGTAAGTCAGGGATTTGGAATCCGGCACCTGCACTATAGCTTAGCATGCTACCGGGGAGTAAGGTGAATGATTGCAAGCTACCAATAACCCCGCTCGTTTCAACACGGCTGCCTATCGTGCAAATAGCATTGAACAGGATGCTACTGCGAGAGCGTACCGAGGCGTAAGTGTCGACTTCTGGATCAAACACTGGAATGTACCTATCCTAAAAAGCCCATCAATAAGTCACACGCTAAGTCGAGAATCAGATGCTACATACGCAGCCTTGAAAGAAGCTATGCCCTAACTGTCAGCAGGTTCCCCAAAATCGTAGTTTCAGAATGCGCATACGTTCTGAAAGAGGACATAGCCTGATCAGCAGTCATCAGGCCTTTACATATGAAGTCCGTGATCGGTTCTTCCTTGATCTCAAACGACGAGCGCTTCTGCTTGAACGGACGGGCCGTGTCCGTGTGCAACATGGTTGAAATCTGCATCGAAGCGGATAGATCCCGTTGCGGGGAAAATGCGAACTCCCTTCCCGGATAGTCATCAGCAGAAGTAGCCGCAGCCAGTAGCACCGGCATGGCTCCTGAGTCAGTAATTGGATGACTTGCAGGATGGAACGAATCATCAGCGGGGTATTGCCGATGCTGGCCCACGAATTGGTTCTGGACATGCACTTCACCGAGCTCGTCTGGATGAGATTGCTGCGGGTGGGTGCGAAGGAGCTCTCTCATAGCCTCCACCTGAGTCCGTAGACGCTGGACTTCGGATTCGATGTTCTCCAGTCTCCTTGCGCGCAAGTTAGCAGCTTGCGTGGACCTTGCAAGGTGAGCATGACACGAAATCGAGGATGAACGTACTCAGCTGTGGGATCTTTGGGGATTTCATAGAAGACACACTGGTTTCGTGATCTTCTGCATCTATTGCAGGATTTAGTCCTGTATGCATGCGTTGCAGGGTGGTGCAAAGAGGCGGGCCGAATAGATACCTTGAACAGGGTCGTTTCCCATCGCATCGCACCTGTAAAGAGTGTTAATGACTGAGACTCATGGTCAGATTGAAGACATACTTTCGATTGTCGACAAGCAATACATGCTTTCTGGTTTGCAAGAACAATAGTCAATCAACCGGTATGTTGTCTGCAGAGTCCACCTGGAGAAGGGAGTATACCGGTACCCGCTTCTTTCCAATGGGAACTTGTATCACGTACGAGGAGTCATCAGCATCCATTCTCGAAGAAGCTGATCACTGACTGTGCTCGCAGTAGTATGTAGTAGTACTCAATCTCGGACAATGCATGAGAGACCATCAGGAGGGTGGATAGTGGAGAAAAGAGAAAGGCGGGGGCGACGCACGCTGTCAACAATCCGGGGGGCCAATCGTCGGCTCGGCTAATAGTTTCATGGCAACTATTGTTGTTCCATCCTCAGCCATAGTCGCTGAGAACCTCACTCTTTTCATCCCCAATTTTGTGTGCGCTTTACCTAGTAATCCTTCGCATGCCAACGAATTTGAAATTATTCCGCTGCTTCAATTACATGATAGAACCTACATTTTTCGATGAACACTATACATATAACTTGAACTGAACTGCCTAAACATCATGCCTCACACATATCTGTCAAGCTACTGGGGTAGATGCTAATAGACGTACACAAAATCCTCATTTGCCCAATCTGTGAGGTCCTTGAACGCATTGTCTTCGGCCACTGCAATCTGCACGGGTCCCTCTATTTTGTCGCCCTCAACAGACCCTACGGCCTGCATTGAGTGATTGACGATTTTAGCGCTTTTGCCCATGAAGACTCGCCTCTTCTCGTGTTTCTTGTTAAGAAAGGCTAGATATGCCGTATTCAACCTAGAATAGTGAGCGATGAAGAATAGCATGTGGGACTGAAGAAGACTTACATGCATAGCAAAACCAGAACGCAGAACATTGCGAGACTGGAAGCATTGTCAGAACTATAGGCTAGTCTAGGAAGGAGATAGCTTACTTAGACCGTAAGCCACGTCTGTATAGTGGCGCGTCTGTGGTGGTGTACAGGTTGGAGCCAAGAACCTTCCTACAAATGAGCATAGAAGCCACTGATCAAATTCGGATCCGAACATACGTTACCGGCGCATTGTCCCACAAGAACTATTCCATTCACAACTTTCTTCTTCGTCTCACCCGCAGTATTTGCTGCTGACCAAGTATAGATCAAGGGGGCTATATTGCTTGTCAGCCTGATTCGTAGACAGTGTAAGACGCTAAACATACTGATTCCGGGATAGACAGACACCTGACGCCATCGATTAGTAACCCTTCTCTACCTCTCTACCTCGGACTGAGCGACTTACGATGTAATATCCTGCAAGCAAAGCTCCGTTGTGGTGGCCATCGTGCGGAATAACCAGCAGCATTACGCAGCCCGCGATTGCAGGCAAGCAAAGGAGAGCAATCACCGGTCCCTTTAGCTTAAGTAGCGTGGCAAGATAGGCTCCACCCATGGTCGAGACGAGTTGAACTGCACCAAACGGAATGTTGAATAGGATAGTCTGAAATTGATTGAAACCGAAAGCCTCAATGATCAGGGGACCAAAGGTCGAGATACCACCGCTAGGTATCCTTGCCGCACGTAAGTCTTGGAAGCTTGGGGTGTAGGGCCCGATTGCACTCACGAGATTGAGAAGGTGAACGCAAACCAGAAGTAAGATTTAAGGTCAAGGCAAGCCTCCTTGACATGCTCCCACTTCCACAAGTGGGTTTCGAGACCTTGTTGGTTCATGCGGAGTCGCTCAATAGTCAATAGCTTGTCCTGCTCTCCCAGAAATTTTGATTGAACTGGAGAGTCGGGCATGAAGTAGAATATTACCACCGAGAACGCAATTGTCAGGAGACCGAAGAATAAGAAGATGATTTGATACGGTTCGAAAACTGAAGAGTGAATATGTCCGAGACCATAGGTTATCAGACTTCCGAACTAGCAAGATTCGCCTTCTGTTAACATAGAGACGCAAGAGAAGAAGCTATTCTCTCACCATGTAGACCACGCCATTCATGGCATACCATGAGCCAAGTCTAACGGGCTGTTCAATACGTCGATACCACATCTGGGTGATGGCAATGAAAGCAGGAGCTAGATGGAAAACAATTAGTTGCAGTCTCAGACATACGCATTGGGTAAGAGCACTCACGGACACCTGCTTCAAAAAGACCCAAGAACATCCGGCAGACCAGTAAGCCTGCGAAATCATTCACCGGGGTCATGCACGTCAAGGACAACCCCCAGAGGAAGGTTGTGACTGCCAAGAACTTTCCCAACGGCACTTTGACGAGGATATAGGCCACAAAAGGCTGGGCGACAAGTTGGACCAGATAAACAACGGCCCCGAGCCAGGAATACATCTGTCCATGAAGATGGGCTTTCTCAACGAGACCGAAGACGGACGCGTACGAGAGAGTGGATTTGTCAAGTTGCTGTAGGAAGTATATTCCTAAGAGGATAGGCAGCAACCTCATATCAATCTTTCGAAGTACACGGGCATTATTCTCAGGGGTCAGAATAGTGGAATGCCTCGCTTCCACGACAAGCTCTAGGGCATCATCTTGTTTTGACTTGGTCGAAGTTGCCTGGGTCTGAGGAGGTGCAGCCCCAACAGACTCGATCTGTTCATCGCGTGCACGCTTCCCATGTTCCGCTCCTACTGGATGAGACATCGTAATTTTCAGCAGCGAACGTTGCTTGTTCCGTGTCTCAAATGGAGTTAGCCCTAATGAGGATCGTGAGGTCACTGAGGTGCATCAAGGGATGTGAGTACCGCCAAACTTCAGCTCAAATGGATCTTAGATAGTCAAAGTCGTAGATCCAGATGCCGAAGACATTGAGCACATGAACCAGTAATTGGAATTTTCGAAGGGAGGGGCATAGTGCCTTTTTACTTGCTCATGATATCCTTGCAGCACGGGATGGACTTGGGCCAGACAACCCCCGTGGGGAAAAGACATCACCCACCGCATCCCCGGACCTGCACCCCCATGCCCGATGTGGGGGCGAATGATACTGAAGTATAGATGTTTTAATTATGGTTGAGTAAGATTGGCATTCATGTGCAGCATCTGATCAGGCAAAGCCTGACGGGACATGGTGGTCTGAGGACTTCCTGGATAAAGTTCATCCTAGTATCCAATAGTTGCAATCGTGTTATTGATGCAGAGCGGTCGAACAGCTCAAGTGGGCAGATTCATGACCTGGAAGATTCTTTAGCTTCGGGGTTCGGTTGAAAGACCGATGGTGTAGAAGACGAAGTGAACCGCGTTGGGAAAAAGTGAGGGGGGAAGGATGGGGAAGAGCATGGGGGAAACACCCGTGACGAGGAAGAATGTGGGGGTCGGACATGGCTGCCGAAGTCCGTCTATACAACCTCCTCCTGGAGGGCTCCACAAAGCGCCAAAGCAGCAAACACACAGGCAGATGTGGCACTCAAATAGAGCTCCGTGGCATCATGTCGAGCAGGAAGTTGGTCTCTCATTCTCTGCACTTCGCCATCGTCAGACCACGGCGTGTTCAACTTACCACATCACTCAAACCGACCTGAGAGCGCAATTATGCCTCAGAAGGAATTCTGTCCCAAGCGCTACGAAGCGATAGGTGCAGATTTTCAGAACTCTCCTGATGTTCATCTCCATTCCACATCAGAGAAGCGCCAATTCGACTTCTCCTTCGAGCCTGTCCGGGAAAATCTATTCCGAGTTACCTTCTCGTCGCCAGACCACCCCCTTCCTCCTTATCCTAGCGTCACCAAACCGGTTACAGACCTGAAGGACATTCATGTATCTGCGACAAGTGATGGCCAGAGAAAGTCAATTCAGGTAGGTGAGGTGACGGCATCCGTCGACTGGGCCAACACCCCCGTGGTTTTGCTTTCGTTGAAGGGACAGAGCCAGCCATTGTACCGGGATCTGCCATTGCGCTCGTATGTCGTGGACGCCGCGGGCATCGCACACTACACCGAGCACGATCGCAGTGCTCTGCACGTTGGACTTGGAGAGAAGCGAGCACCCATGGACCTCAGCGGGCGTCATTTTATTCTCTCTGCCACAGACAGCTTTGGATACGACGTCTACAATACCGACCCGTTATACAAGCACATCCCTCTGTTGATCAAAGTGACTCCTCAAGGTTGTGTAGCCATCTTCTCCACTACACACGGCAGAGGTACCTGGTCAGTGGGCTCGGAGGTCGACGGCCTCTGGGGCCACTTCAAAGTATATCGCCAGGATTACGGCGGCCTGGAACAATACCTCATTGTCGGAAAGACGTTGAAGGAGATTGTCAGATCATATGCTGAACTCGTTGGGTTCCCAATGCTGGTCCCCCGCTGGGCTTATGGATACATATCCGGAGGATACAAGTACACCATGATGGACGAGCCACCCGCTCACCAGGCTCTGATGGAGTTCGCCGATAAGCTGAGAGAGCACGGCATTCCTTGCTCTGCCCACCAGATGAGCTCCGGCTACTCGATTGCGGAAAAGGAACCCAAGGTCCGTAATGTCTTCACCTGGAACAAATACCGCTTTCCGAACCCTGAGGAATGGATTGCCAAGTATCATTCAAGAGGCATCCGACTTCTAACGAACATCAAGCCATTTCTGTTGGCTTCACACCCGGAGTTCCAGAAGCTTGTTGATGGCAATGGGTTCTTTGAGGATCCCGAGACTGGCGAGCCTGGCTACATGAGGCTGTGGAGTGCAGGAGGCGCCACTGGAGGTGACGGATGCCACATCGACTTTACCTCAGCAGCTGCGTTCAAGTGGTGGTACGATGGCGTTCAGAGCCTGAAGCGTGCCGGGATCGATGCGATGTGGAATGATAACAACGAATACACGATCCCGAACGATGACTGGAAACTGGCCGGTGACGAACCCACTGTTTCCGCCGCAGCTGCGAAGAAGGTTCAAATTACCGTCGGACTCTGGGGCCGTGCAATCCACACGGAACTCATGGGCAAAGCCTCTCATGATGCCCTGCTCAACCTTGAGCCCGATCACCGACCATTCGTGTTGACTCGGAGCGCCTCCGCCGGGACAATGCGTTACGCAGCCAGTACCTGGAGCGGAGATAATGTCACCAGCTGGGAAAGCATGAAGGGTGCGAATGCATTGTCCCTGAGCGCGGGCATTTCCCTTCTGCAATGTTGCGGCCATGACATCGGTGGATTCGAAGGTAAAAGCCTCGAACCCCAAGCTTTAACATCTTCAATTGCGCCTGAAACTCTGACTTCGTCTAACCAGGGCCCCAACCATCACCCGAGTTACTCCTCAGGTGGATCCAGCTTGGAATCCACTCACCTCGCTTCGCCATCAACTGCTTCAAAACATCCCCCGGGAACAGTTCCGTAGGAGAAGTGATCGAGCCGTGGATGTACCCGGAGATTACCCCCCTCGTCCGCGACACTATCAAGCGTCGCTATGAGATCCTGCCATACATCTACTCCCTGGGGCTGGAGAGCCACCTGACGGCCTCCCCGCTGCAACGCTGGGTGGGCTGGGGCTACGAGTCCGACCCGGAGGTGTGGACCAAAGCCCTCAAGGCCGGCGACGAGCAGTTCTGGTTCGGCGACACGATCATGGTAGGCGGGGTGTACCAGCCAGGAGTGAGCCTGGCCAAGCTCTACCTCCCCCGCAAGGCGAACGATCAGTTCGACCATGGCTTCGTCAACATGAACGAGCCATACAACTACCTCGCGTCCGGACAGTGGGTCGAGATCGCGTCGGAGTGGCGCAAGAGCATCCCCCTGCTCGCCCGCATCGGCGGCGCGATCCCCGTCGGCAAGGCCGTGCAAACCCGCGTGCCTGGCGACGAGACCGCGGCGTCGGTCGCCGTGGAGGAGCTGGACGATTACAGGGGCGTGGAGATCTTCCCACCGCGGGGCTCCTCCCACGGACAGGTCTTTTCCACCACTTGGTACGAGGATAACGGGATCTCGCTCCAGCCGCACATCTCCCAGTACACCGTCCGGTATAGCTCCACCCAGGAGAAGGTCGTGGTTGGGTTTACGCGCGACGAGACGAGCGGCTTCGTCCCCGCCTGGAGAGACCTGGATATCATTCTTCACAAGGGCGATGAGAGATGTGTTGTCTCTGACAATGGAAGTGCGGTGGAGTCCAAGGGAAGAGACGCCCGGGGTCGCAAGGTCTATACTTTCAAGACTTGAACGTGGCGGATGACGCTTCCCTGCTGGCTTCAGTCAGGGTTGGGACCTAATCTCTTAGAAGCCGGAGAGGCGCACACACCTGGTCAAAGACGGAAGATAGGATTCAGTGACGATACTGGGAGCTTAAGGCGTGCACTTCCCAGGTATTTGACTGTGATGCACACGTTGGTTTGTCATGCAATGGTTGATCATGGGCGATGTCAGGAATACTCGACTAAAACAGTAGCACATGGAAAACCTAGGATATTGAACGATGTGATTCAGACGGCATTTGTTGATACATGTTCTCAACACCAGAAGAAAACAAGAAAAAGCTTTACATGTCCTATACAGTACAAACCCAGTCACGCGTGAGCAAACCGATATCAATGAAAGAAAAGAAATCACATAGCGCCAATGTTTCAGTCCTGCAGTCCCTACTCCCGCTTCGACCGCTGCTTCTTCTTCTGCTGCTGCTCCTCCTCCTCCGTCCTCATCTGTTGCACCCCAAGATCTCTATCAGTGATGCGGTCATAGAGGGTTTTGCCTTCCTTGGCCAATTCGAATCGCCGCTTCTGACCGGCCTCGCCAGCGCGTCCCAGGACACCGGCAATCAGACCGATGGAGCGCAGACTGTCATCATTGGCGGGGATGGGGTAGGTGACGCGGGTGGGGTTGGCATCGGTGTCGATGACACCGATGGTCGGGATGTTGTTGAGGGCACACTCGTGCAGGAGGACCGTGTTCTCGAGGGGATTCAAGCAGACGACGAGATCGGGCTTGATCGAGGGCCGGCTGGCGGCGATATCCTTGTAGGCGGGCAGCTCTTCGTCGAGGATGTTCACGACCTTGGTCTCGCAGTGGCCCAGGATGACCTTGCCGTTAGTCAAGCTGCCGGCAATCCACCGCTCGAAGATGTGGTATCCCTGAGCGAGCTCGGCCGCCCGCACCACAAACCGCTTCTGGCCCTTCCGGGTGCCGGCGAACAGGATCACGCCGCCGCGGGCCGCGACCTCCTCGACGACCTTGGCCGCACGTCGCAGGTACGCGGCGGTCAGTTCGAGGGAGATGATGTGGATGCCATCGCGGATACCGAAGATGTAACTGGAGTTTTGCGGGTTCCAGCGCGAGACGGAGTGTCCGAGGTGGGTCTGGTTGGCGAGGAGCGTTTCGATGGTGATCTCGTGAGCGCGAGGAGGCTTCCGGATGAGATCCTCCGGCTCGTACTGATTGATCACCTTGGATCCAAGCCGATGGAAATGGGATTCTGATCAACATAAGTTGGTTAGTTGTCTCCGTCCGGAGCCGCCGATGAGCCACCCAGTCGTTGTCTACTGACTTTGTTTGAGGCGATTTGCCCAGACCTTCTGCGCAGCAATCGAACCCTGATCCACTCTCCGTAGCGAGGGCACCTCGACTGGAGTGGGAGTCGCAACGGTGGTTTGCTGCACTGGAGTGTCGGCAATCGCATCATTCGAAGAAAATCGGGCCCAGACGCGCGATTGGCAATTGAGGGAACGGAGGTGGCGGCCTGCAAGACAGGGACTGTCAGTATATCAGAATCAAGACTACAGGTAAGTAGCGATGACTGACTCTGCCGCAGACATTGCCGGACAATCATTCTGTAGTAATCTGGCCGGGGTAACTTGTTCCCTTCGCAATGTAATGTTGAAGGGGAATCTTCCGTTGAACTTTTGATCAGACTTGGCAGCACATTGTCTGCCTCAGGCATTACTGAAAATACACTAGTCCGCCTCGGGCTAGGCTCATTTTACCTTGATCCTTCTATGTAGAGAGACAATCAGTCACATATCACTAGGAGAGTAAAGCCATTTGCATCTTGATTTTTTTCTACTCATTTTCCCCATCGACTCATGAAACCTTATCTACATGGTCCTTGCTTATGGAAACTTAGCTAGGCAGAATATTTCAAGAATCCTCTCATGGCAAAAACGTTGACCCTGCAGAAACGCATTGCAAGAGCAGGGAAGAGGCAATCTCTTAGAAACCGCCTCATTTCAATATATCTAAATAAAGGGTCTAAGAATCCGACTACAATGGAACAAAGGGCCATGGCCTTCTAGATTAAGAGACCAAGGGTACAATAGGCAAGGGGTCATCGAAGAACAAAAGACCAGCTTTGTTCACGTCAAACGGATTTAGGAATAAAGACTTTATACGGCTTCAGGAGACACCATAACAGTTTATAAACCCTTCGCACCCGTTAGAACATACCCCAAGTATAAGAACATTCTTACTCTGATCATTTGAATGACATTGATCTCCGCTTAAATCCAGCGCAAAAGTCTCCAGACAATTCAACTCGACCTTCAATGACAAAGATGATCCAACCCGGTGAGGTTTCACTGATCCCATCACAGTCACGTTACGCGCCCAACGATGGACAAGCCCTAGGAAGCGTGCAGGACCACCTGTATCAGACTCAGTACAATATATGCTCCAGGGATCTGTCCACCACCAAGATATTCGGCATCTATGGCCCTGACCGAACAGTCGACGAATTCCCATGGGCCCGCACTGAAGCAGTACTCAAGTGTGTGTTCAAGCAGGCGCGCGCAGAGAATCCTGATTTCGACACGATCTTCGGGGAGATAAGGACTGGACATTGGGTACGGTTCTACCGGGAGGTTTTTCCCAACGACGGAGAAGCCGATCAGGTCCGTGGCATTCACCAGCACGATGTCAGAGGTAAGACGATCTTCCATGCTGAACAGGACCGGGACTTGATCCAGCAGTGGGAAAAGGATGCTAGCCTGGGCTTTCTCTCGGATCAGTTATGCTTGTCACTCAGTGAGTGCTCTTGCGAGACGCAGTGGTAAGCTGGGGAAGCCTTTCGGCCTGTATCAGAGGCGCTGTGATGGAGGGGGCCGTTCCCAAGAACCCTAGGTGTACTACAGAGGAAGCATGAATCCCTGAACACTGCCAAAGCTTCAACCCAACAACTCAACAACTGGTGACAAGCATATGTTCGGCTTGGACATGGATCGGAAAGTCCATGTTTGGCATACCCCGCATATGGGTTGGGTGAGAGTGCCACGACGCAGTGGGATTATGCCCCTGTTCGAAGTCAAATATCATGAAAAATCCTCCCACTTGTCAAGGCACTCATCATCTCATGACTCATTTATCCAGTTAACCAATTGATTGGAGGCATTACGGCGAAATCCGTCCCGAGATGCATGACATTGAAGGTGGGGTTGCGTTGTCGGCACTTGCACCCCGCCATCTCACCTTCCTAAGCATCGACATACGCCAAAGACGGCGTGGTTCTGAAAAGTGTCACCAGAGAATGTCACCCTGGTTATTGAAAGGTTTACAAGGTCGAATCTCTACAACACACACCATTACGACACAACATATAGTAAAACTTGTTTACTTCATTCCTCTCAAAACACGAAGTACCAAGTGATAGGAGTCAAGAAGGTACTATGATTCTGTAGCGTAGCCACTACCAAGCTAGGTATACTGAAAACCAGCATCGGTATCAAGTTGAAGTTCCATCCATATGGAGCACTCTTAGAAAGTGATACGGGATAAAAGCAAAGCGATCTTAAGCGTAAGAAACGGTTGGAAGAAAAGACTAGAATTCATTTCCCATACCCCGGCCGGCCGTAACAGAAGAGAAAGTCAAAATAGAGAAGGCGCAGTCAAATGAAATGAAGCAAGGTCATAGAGCATCAGGAAAAGACATGGAGAGTCCCCGTCTATTTCTTGAAGAAGCTGCCGAACTGGTCCATCATGCTACCGCCACCGTGGTGAGAGCCGGGAGGGGGACCACCGGGGCCACCCTGGGGGGGATAGCCGTATTGCTGGTTCTCCTCCTCCTTGTTCCTGTGCTTCTTGATGGCGTCCTCGGCGATACTTCCGATGATAGCTCCACCAATGGTTCCGAGGATCCCGTGATCCGCCTTGTGACCGGCAAAGCCTCCCGCGAGACCACCGGCGAGAGCACCACCGAGGCCACGCTCACCGTCCTGAGCGCCACCGGGTGCGCCCTGCTGGTTGTACCTAATGGAAGCAAAAAGAGTCAGTCATACAGTTATTTCAAGTGAATGGATTGATGAGGGGCCAACATACTCTCCACGCTGATCCTGACCGTATTGCTGCTCACCGTGCTGTTGCTGGCCGTACTGATGCTGGCCGTATTGTTGCTGGCCGTACTGACTCTCACCACCGTACTGGGACTGCTGTCCACTGGAGCCGTAGTAGTCGCCGGCAGAGCCACCCTGGCTACCGTGCTGACCGTGCTGGCTGTGTTGGTTGTACTGGTCGTAGCCGCCCTGCTGTCCGTAGCCGCCGTGCTGGGGAGGGTAGCCGCCCTGCTGGTAGCCACCCTGGTAACCACCCTGCTGCTGGCCGTAGTAGCCACCCTGACCCTGGTTGTACTGATCGTAGCCGGACATGATAGTGAGGTTGTTGTTGTTATCGAGGAGAGTGAGGTGAAGAAGCGGGGTGGATGGTTATGTGATTTGGTTCAAGAGAGTTTGACTTGGTAAGCTGGGAGGAAAGTGATAGAAGTGTGATGGTATGATGAAAGACGGAAGATGGAACGAGGGGCTCCTGAGCCTTTTATAGCGGGATATTTGGCCACTTGATAAGCTAGCTGATCCGGCACTACAGGGCTGAGCAGGCGCAGTCGGGTCCTCTGGCCCTCCTGGGAATTGCTGGGGACGAGCCCCACCATGAATTCACTGTTTCCCTCTCTCCGTTCATGCCAAGACCTGCGAGATTTACTAGGCAAAACACGTCAATCTTACCTCTCGGTATGACTGGGCCACATTTCTGGTCATAAAAACCAATGCGGGACAGTACTGGCCCCAATCTCCTGGCCCGAACACTGGACATGGTTACTTATCTCGAGTCTTTGGGCTATCTTGAGGGAGAAGTTTACTGCGAGTTACTTTGGATTTACTGAGTGGTGAGCCACGATGAGATGCGGGGTGGCTGTGCACTTTTGCAGCCATGTGTTTCCTTGGAGGGCGCAGGGCTGAGCCTGATCACCAATACTAAGGGAGGTACTCCTGACGGTGCCTAACATCCAGAGATTCCCTCACCCCTCCTTGTCCGTGTATGAGCGCCTCCGTGATGATGATCTGAGTCCATGCAACATACACAACGATACACTGAGACACCACTGGGGCGACGATCATCCTTGGCCCTGTTATGCAACCATCCGATTTGAAGACCCTCACACACATGCTGACTGGTAAGCCGGAAGACATGGAATCGTAGGCCGAATTCAGGCATCAACTCCTGCATAAGTTACTTCATACCGAAGTCACTGTGGCGCAGGCATACTTGGCACAGCCTCACGATGGCTTGGCCGCGGTAATGGCGTGATGCCGATAGCCCGAGCCTTGTAATGCCAAGGCTACGATTCACGGGGCTTGGGGAAAGCTCTAATCTACGTACTACGGTAGTCTAGCCAGATCACCCCTCTCCGGTCAAAGTATTATTGCATTTCCGGATTTGCGGGTGATGGTTAAACTCACCAGAATTTCGAGCCTGCTGAGCTCCGTTGAATCTAATTAACTAATATGTCCTATTTTTACTCATCGGGGTCCAAGGGCATCCATCGGAAGTCCCGTCCTACAGTACGGTACTTAGCAGGCAGACATTTTCCTGCAAACACTAGCGGAAATTTTGGTCTGACATCGTCCGCTTAGATATACGTAACCCGGGGGGCAGTGATACGTACGGAAAGTGGAGGAAACAGTTCCATGCAGACCACTCAGGTACTAGGGAGCCTACTGTGGCTGGTTTCCTCTGGGTCTCAACCTCTTTAGACCGTGGAAGTTGGGGCTTAGAGCCGAGCAGAAGAAGATCCTCAGCTGAGAGGAACTCGAATGAAGAGTTCGCACATGACCGATCAAGCCTTGTGGAAGGTGCTTCTAGAATGCTGATCAATCACTGCCCTCTCGGTGGCATTATTATGATTGGCAAGCGCTTGGATTCATTGGGCCGTGCTATCGGCTCAGTATCCGAGGCAACTACTGACACACGAGGCGGACCGTCGGTTTGAAATGTGTATAGCGAGATGTCAACACGGCGAGGGCATGCTCCTTTTGCTCCGTAACAGATACGACAGACACTCTTGTAGAGGAGCCCCACCTCTAGTGGGTTCGGACTCGGATGGAATGCTGTCATCTTCCAGTGCTCTCTCTTATCATCATTGCCCTTGGTCGATTCGTTTGACAGCTTCGGACATTTGCCGTCCAGCTTGATTGAAAACTGACCCTTCCCTACACTACTCTGTCCTGCCTTCCCCAGAGTTGACCAAGGGGAGAAATCCCAGAGACTATGGACCCCTTCTTCGCAGCGTCGATACTTGGAGCCTCAACCGATAGCTACTCCTCCCCAAGAAATCTTACGAGCAACTTTCACCGCGGCGAAGAGCTTATCCCAAGGAAGTTCAGCATCGATTGAAGGTGGTACGGGTTTTGTACCTGTCGAACAAGTTTAGAATCCCAGGTCCTCTCGTACACAGCATTGATGGGACTCGGGAGTTGCGCGGGAAGCTAGTTCCGTCGGAGTTGCGCGGGAAGACCGGCTATATATACATCTGCAGCTTTCTGCCTTCAAGTTGCATGCGGGCACAACAACCGACATCATTCTAAATCGTCATCACCAGCAGTGCAACTCAAAAACCTTCTTCACAATCTCGAACGCAATATGCAAGGGTACATGCACTTCCTGGCAGGCATGTAGCACATCCTGCCGATCAGGCTTTTTCTTATTCCTCTCATCAACGCATAGTATTCCAACCAGCTAAATCTCTCATATCCAAATTGCAGCCCACTGTATTCAGATTGAAAAAGTTCCCGCGACAACCCTTCCCCCACGGTCCTCACACCCAGAAAGCCAAAAAGGAAAAGGAAGAACAGAGTCAGCTCACAATCACATCATCTGACATGGACAACCCATTTTCACACGCACTCGGATCGACATTAGAGGGCACATTTAAGGTTATACAGTGGCCCGAGAAGACCCTCAGCTGGCTCCGTGGATCGGCCGCCTGACCGACCAGTCGTTCCAATCATAAGCCAAAGCTTGCACCTTGCACGAGATCCAGATAGCCCGTCTCGTGGATAAGGTCTCTCACTCGGCCACCCGATCGGTCTTCCACTACGGAATTCGCTCATAGCGACAAATAGCAGCAGCCATGCACTCGTAGCTAGCGGATTGCAGCCGCACCTGGCTTGCCTGCAGCCCTGCCCCATGCATGCATTGCGTCGATGGTCTCTTCGATGATCGACCACCCTCAGCTGGCTGGGCTCCATACTTTATAGAATCCCCACGCGCACAACCCTCCCTTGTTTTAATCACTGGATCGACCAATGTATATAGATCCTGAAGCTTGCCCGACGCATCCGAATGTCGCGATCCGAGACTGCCATGCTTCCACCCACCCTTCCAGTGAGACGATCCTCATAGACCAGATATAAATTATTAGAATGAACCGGTAGCTGTATCACAGCCCGCACACATCGAGAATGATCACCCTTCAGCTTGTTTATATCTTATACCTCCTCACCGCGTCCACCCTCGCCTTCAGCGCCTCCATCCCAGCGACCCCCGAAAAACCTACCGTCTACCTGATCCGTCATGGCGAGAAGCCCCCGGACCCCAGCGACAGCGGCCTCAACTCGGATGGCTTCAAGCGCGCAGAATGCCTCCGTTCTGTCTTCGGCGTCGATTCGCCGTATGATATTGGATATATAATGGCGCCGCACATCAACTCTCGTCTGTGATCCATTCCCTCTTACCGACGACCCTTTGATAGTGGTGGTAATGGTGCAAACATTGGTTCACCGTTGACGCATTCCTACAGTCGGCCAACATCGACGCTCCTACGAAACCGTCCTCCCCCTCGCAACCGACCTCTCTCTACCGATCGACACCTCCTGTAAGCGCAACGACGTCAAGTGTGTGGCCCGAAAGATCCGCCACTACCGAGGGCCGGGGAATATCTTGATTTCGTGGCGGCATGGGAAGATGGCCGAAATTGTGCGCGCCTTGGGCTCGGATGATCCACCCGTTTATCCTGAGGAGCGGTGAGTCTTTCCCCCTACTGTTTGCTATGGGATCCATTGGCGCATCGTGCTGCCCTGGTAGTTGGGCTGATACTGAGGTTCTGGCTAGGTTTGATTTGATCTGGACGATCCCTTGGCCTTTTGATAACATCACGTTGGTTGGTAGCGAGGGATGTGTTGGGTTGGATGATGGAGTGTCCGTCTCTGAAACTCCGGAGGTGAATGGATTAGTGGTGCAAGGATAGTTGGCTCTCTGTGAACTCTGGCAGGTCACAGTGTGGTGGACATAGGTAGCATGTAAATCCAATTCAACATATGCAACGTTGACAGACATGACGGATGTACTGTCAATGAGGGCAAGCTGAAGCTTTGTGATGCTCATTTTGAGTTTAGCGCTGTGCAGTTGACCGAGGGTAGATACAAGTCCATGGTGTTTCCCTCGCTCACCCTGATGATAGTCGGATAGCTACTTGAGCTACCGTGAACTTATTTAGTAGTGACCAGTTGCCGCAGTCTAGATTGACAGCCAGCCAGCCAGCCGGTGATAAGCCGAATATTATCTGTGTGCGCGGGCGGTGAACAGCCGAGCGGAGAACCAGCAATGCCAAGATTTCAACCTGCCCACCCAATTTTTTCATGGTATCGCGGCTTTCGTTACCTTGACCCCGAGTGTTGCCCATTAGACCCATCAACCTCCGGGTACAGCGCTGGTATTGTTCTCTAAGTTCTTTTTTCTTTTATTAGGACCCTTGGACAGCCTGCTGGTTTTTTTGTCTCTTGCAGAAATGGATGACATCGAGGTGTGTTGCCCCGTGCATTGCTGTGTGCCTGATCCCGAGATTGACATATTTTTTTCTCTCATCAGGAACGGCTGCGAGACCACGCCCAGGCCTTCGATGGTCTGTTGTCGCTAATTCCGGCGAAGAATTACTATGGTGAAGATGGCAGTGTACGTGCTCACCTTGGTTTCCTCCTTTTCTGCTCAAAAGCAAAAAAACCCCTCCTGTCCTTCGTCTCCTCTCCTACTCTCTCCTCCCTTGTCCTCGGCACCATCCTGTCGCTGCCCAGAACATGGCTGACCGCAACCCGTTTATTAGGACCAATGGCAGCGGAAAAAGCAGACCAAGGAGCAAGCTCGCGAAGCCAAGCGGGCTAAGTTGGACCCCGATAATGTCAAGACGGCCAAGGATGTGATGGACGAGAACGCTCGTAAGCGCAAGCGGAACGAGGAGCAAGCCGGGGAAGACGCCTCATCCGAGGACGGGGAACTTGGGTCTGAGAAGCCTAGAGAAGGTCTGAAGCGAGGTGACGCGACGGCCAAGAAGCAAAAACAGATCGAGGACTCGGCAAACCCGGATGCCCAGGCCAAGTCTAACGAGGCCGCCGAAGCGCGCAAAAAGTTGAAGGAAGAAAAGAAGGCGCAGAAGAAGGCCAACCAAAAGGAAAAGAAGAAGGCCAAGGATGCTGCCCGGAAAGCGAAGGAGGCAGAGCAACAATCTAAGCAGGCCGAGACACCTGCTGCCGAAGATGCGCAAAAATTGAAGTCCACCACCGCCAGCAAGGATGCCGACAACGAAGACGGCGCTGAGGACAGCGACGAAAGTGATAGCGCTGAGGGCGTCGTCCCTGAAGAGGGACTCTCGCTCGAATTCACTGCGGAACCAGAAGAGCCCGAGTCCTCTTCTGTGTCGACCCCCAACTCCTCTGGGTTTGATGCGTCCAATCCCCAGTCCGGCAGCTCTTCTATCTCCTCCATCGCCCCCTCGACCGATGCCTCCAAGACCTCCACCTCCAACGACCTCAAGCCCCTCAAGCCTACTTCTGATCAGCTGAAGCAGCGGCTGCAGAAGCGATTGGACGAGCTCCGGGCCGCTCGTCACGCCGACGGACTGAACGGCAAGCCCGCCCGCAACCGTCAAGAGCTCATTGAAGCGCGCCGACAGAAAGCCGAGCAGCGCAAAGCGCACAAGAAGGAGCTGCGCCAGAAGGCTCGCGAGGAGGAACAACGGCTGAAGGACGAAGCCATGGCCCGGCGCTTCTCGCCCGGCGGATCCGGCTCCCTCCTCGCCTCTCCCCGCTCGCCCGCCGACTCGGTTGGCTCCTCCAGCAACGCCAACTACTCCTTCGGTCGGGTGGTCTTCGGCGACGGCCAGCAGGCCGACCCCACTCTCCAGAACGTCCGCGACCAACCGAAGCGCCACGGAGCCCACCACGACCCGGCGGCGGCCCTCAAGGCCGTCGAGGCCAAGAAGGCCCGGTTGGCCGCCATGGACGACGAGCGACGGGCCGACATTGAGGAGAAGGACATGTGGCTGACTGCGAAGAAGCGCGCCCACGGCGAACGGGTCCGCGACGACACCTCGCTGCTGAAGAAGGCGCTCAAGCGCAAGGAGACGGCCAAGAAGAAGTCCGAGCGCGAGTGGAAGGAGCGCCTCGAGACCGTCAAGCACGGCAAGGACATGCGACAGCAGAAGCGTGAGGAGAACCTCCGTAAGCGCCGCGACGAGAAGGGCGGCAACAAGGGCAAGAAGAAGCCCGCCGCCGGAGGCAAGAAGAAGGCCAGACCCGGCTTCGAAGGTAGCTTCAAGGCCAAGGCCGGCGGCGGTGGGAAGAAGAAATAAAGGCAATCCTGAATCCTCCCTCTCGTCTCGTCCGTCCTCTTGCCCTTCCTTCCCTTCTTTCCCCTATGCCTCAAATTGAGCGGTGATGGTCCCCATTGATCCGTCGTTCCTTCCCAAGTATGTAATACCATCTACCTACCTACACCTACCTATCTTATCCTCCCACCCACTACGATATCTACCTCCCTTATCCCTCAGACCTCGAACCCGAAACAAGAGACGGAGCAAGAAGGGCGAAATTGCCGAAAAGAAAGAAAGAGACAAGCAGATATTTGTGCTTCAAAAAAGTTATAAAAGAAAGGGTGTGTGTGTTGTTGTGTGCGGGCCATCATTTGGAGATCTGGTGTTCGAGGAGTTCTAATCCAAACTCGGGGGGGCTTTTTTTCTCATTCATTTCTTTGTTCATTTACTCCCTTTTTTCTCCCAGTTATGTGCATATGTGCATAGGCAGCGTCATACTTTGAACATTCTGTTGATACAAATTTGATATGATTTGTTTCTTTTCTTTCTCATTCATCCTATTGTTCTCTCCTAAGTTGCGTTCTTGCCGCTTCCGTATACTCCCTCCGTATAAGCTCATCTATAGAACAAAGGAAAAGATAACTTCTTTAATTTGAAATCCCTAACAGAAAGAAAGAAAATAACAGCGGAACTGATAGACGGACACATACAATCGATACATGCAGAAATGAAAATAGCCTTTGTGAGACATCGAAGACACAAATAACAGATAAGAACCAGAAGCCGGGACTCCCGGCAATTGCAGAGGACACTCCTCTGGGAGTGAGCCCGACAAATACAGATGAGAGATCGGGTTTGAGGGGTCGGGGGGTTAGTGTTGATGAGCGTTAGTTATGTACAAGGTGGGTAGTGAAGGAGGTTAGGACGGCCGGATCAACTCGTCATGAGAGACCGCCCAACTCTTCACATTCTTGGTAATAAAAGAAAGTTCCCTTTTTCTTCTAAGTGCTTTATCCTTTCCGGCATCGCGACTACTAGGAGCATGGAATCTCGTCGATATCCAGCCTCCTCATGTCGGAGGATGCCGGTGCAAATCGTCCTTTGACAGAAGGCGGCTTAGCGGTAAGGAGCATCGGCTCTGGCGGCAGCGGCAATTTCGGGCTCCCACTTGTCACCGTTGGCAAGGAGCTTCTCCTTGTTGTACAGCAACTCCTCACGGGTTTCGGTGGCGTATTCAGCGTTGGAGGCTACACGCGATGTTCGGTCAGTCTCCGGTCCAAACGGCAGCTAAGAAAGGCGAAAGGAAGAGACAACTCACTCTCAACGATGGCATCGACGGGGCAACTCTCCTGGCAGTATCCACAGTAGATGCACTTGGTCATATCGATATCATAACGGGTCGTCCGACGGCTTCCATCCTCACGCTCCTCGGCTTCGATGGTGATGGCCTGGGCCGGGCAGATGGCCTCGCAGAGCTTGCAGGCGATGCAGCGCTCTTCACCGGTGGGATAACGACGCAGGGCGTGCTCACCGCGGAAGCGAGGGGAGATGGGACCCTTCTCGAAAGGGTACATGATGGTGTAACTGTCAAGGTTTCTTCGCGTTAGCGGGTGGTTCGAGTCCACGGAGCAAGAAGCTCCCGAAGAAGCAAAACAGAAGCCCAATTGATGTAGAGCATGTGTAAGACGGGAGTATAGGATCGGACTTAGGTGGCCAACGGTCGAGGTTCGGCCTAGCGGGAAGCTTGCGAAGGCAGGGTGGCACCTACGGAGGTCTGAAGAACTGCTCCAGCACGACGTACATGCCGCGCATTAGCTCGGCCATGAGGAAATACTTTCCGGCCTTGTCGAGGGAGGACTCGGTGCCTTGGTCCCATTTCGGCTGAGGGGGCAAGCGGAAGCCCGGTTGGGGAGGACCAGCTGGCGTCGCAGCGCGGGTCACTGAGGAGGAGAAGTTTGCGATGGAGCCGATGGGGGTGGGACGGAGAGCGAAGGGCGATGGACGGGAGTAGGCCAGAAGTCTGGCGACAGACTTGGTGGAGGCCATGGCGATGGCGAGTAGATAAGTCTGGGGTAGATGAGGGGGAGGAGGGGGGAGGAGAGAAGAAAGATCAATTGAGGGGAGGGGAAGAAGGAAGTGATCAAGTTGGGACAAGTTCAGTCAGTCAGTTGGCAGTCAGTCAGTTTCGCAGCAGTTCTGGCAGGGCCAGTTTTGATTCAGTTTGCATTCTTGAATCGGGCTTAGGTCATGGCTTTCTCCCCCGCGCTGATTGGCCGGCGGCAGGATTTTGCTGCTCCGAGCCGCCAACCGCAGAAACCGTCGACTTCAATTACTCTCCAAGTTCGTTCATTCCATCTGCTAGTAGTATTTCAACTACCGAACTTCACTTCCAACCTCCATTCCCAAGCCACCTTCCCTCTTGAACTCATTCTCGGTCGGGTACTCTGTTACTCCCTCACTTTCAGATAATTCACCATGTTCCGCTCCGCTGTCGTCCGCTCCCTCCGGGCCTCTGTGCCTCGTGCCGTCAAGACTTCGGCTCCCTTCCAGATCCGTAGCTCTCCTGTCGCTCGCCCGGCTCAATTCGCCCCTCGCTTTGCCTACCAGGGTGTCCGTCTCTACTCCGCTCCTGCCGGTCTGAACAAGGAGGAGGTTGAGGGCCGCATAGTCAACCTGTTGAAGAACTTTGACAAGGTGCGTCGAGTCCCACGCTAGGGCCTCCGGATGAGGATCCATCGACATCTCATCTTGGATCGTCCTGAACAACTGGAATGGCATTAACTGACGTGTCTTGGTTTCATGCGCTACAGGTCTCCGATGCCAGCAAGGTTAGTGAATTGAGTCGATAACCGCCAGGCTCCGACGGAGCTGGGGCGAAATTCCCTCGGGAAAAGAGTTCACGTTCTAAACGATATATTACCGACAGATCAACAGCGCCTCTCACTTCACAAACGACCTCGGTCTGGACAGCTTGGATACCGTTGAGGTTGTCATGGCCATCGAGGAGGTACATCTGTCGCATCTTGCTCGCCTCAATCGCGCGTTTACTGACATATATGCAGGAGTTCAGCATTGAGATCCCCGACAAGGAGGCCGATGCCATCCACAGCGGTAAGTCTTTACGAAGGTCACGGCCAATGAAGTGAATTGAATACTGATCGCCTTCCGCTACAGTCGACAAGGCTGTTGAGTACATCCTTGCCCAGCCCGATGGTGAGTGACCCTTCTACTCTCAGCTTGATCTGATTCCAGAGCTCGCGACTGACATGGCTGCAGCCCACTAAATACGCGCGTAATGAGGAACCGGGAAGTTGTTGGAGGATTAGAATAGAAGAAATGGAAAGGGGATGATGGCGTGCATCTACAGGGAACTCGCCACTGCGGAGGATCCGGGTAGCTGGGGATGCTACCCTGTATGCTGATACATGCCTGTGCTCTTTCATACTCTACTATATCGTGTATATCACCTTTGGGAATGCCGTTCTGACTCATTTGGAGCTTCTTGTATCTTGTTCGCGTAGCGTGTGTAGCTGAGTATTGGCCGCTCTGGGACGAGAAGCGGGGTCGACACCGATGCAGCAGTTGAAGTTGTATAGGATGTGCGGAAACCAACACTTGAGGCAGGGCTGTCGATGTGAAAGACTGGGTAGAGCAGTTTCCACACTGGAAGGGAATTTTGATCTGATATGATGTGATCCGGGGAGATGACGTGGACGGGGGACCGATACGGAGAATGTGGCAGGAGATCGCCATGATGGGGGTGGTGTCTGTCTTCGCGGCAATTATCCTGGTGGCTCTGCAGGTATTGAATTAGAATCTATATCATTGAGCCCGAATATCCAGGTTATCATCTGACCGAGTACCAGAGCCAGCGCATTGTCATGGAAGGCCAGCGAGGACAAGCGGATCCGTAACCGGAGGAGCAACACTAAAAGCAGCCGCGACAATCGAATAGTAGCCAGCCTGTGCTTAGCGACCGCCAAATAATCTCTCCGTCAGACAAACAGACAACTGGTTGTTGGTTTCTCTCTTCTCCTTGGAAATCATTGAATCTTCAAACAAGACAGCAATTTCATTCTCCCCATTGAATTGGGTGTGCTGCTTGTTGTGTGTGGCTTGTTCGAATGGTGCTTCTTGTGGTGGCCGATTGATTGACAACTCCTTTATTCAATCTTCCCTCCCTCCCCCTCCCCCCTGGACCACTGCAATTCCCGCCTAAGCCCATAGTTTACCAGTTAATCCCGTCTCTCATTTCGGCTTCTTCTTCCCTTTTCGATCAATCCGATTTTCTACCATTTCCTCTCCCTCCAACCTCGCAAAACGGCCAAGCTCCATAACAATTAATCGGTCCATGTCGCAGGCGATACCGGCATAGACCTCATTCCTGGCGTGTGCACCTCTCCAACACGAACCAACGCCCCTCCCTTCATTCGTCCTCCTCTGAATCTCTCCTCTCCCCGCTCCCGCCAAAACCACCACCCACTTCTTCCCACCCACACCCCCCCAAAACTCCCAGCACCGTTCGATATATCTCCATGGCCTCAGCCGGGGGCTTGACTCGCCGGAGAGGTGGCGGTCGAGTCGCTGGCGCAGAAGAAAATGACGACAGCAGAGTCTCTTCGCCCATATCGAGAAACGGGTCCTCTCTGGACAACCGCATCCCCGAAACGTCATTTACCAGCGCCGAAAATGGTCATAAGATCGCCTTCGATCCCCGAGACATCAGCGAAACGGAGGAACGCAGCAAACAGCCCAAGCTCACGCTGATGGAGGAGGTGCTTCTACTGGGATTGAAAGATAAACAGGTGAGGTCCTTTGGCTGTTGCTTTTCCTTATCTCTCGGCTTGCTTTGTGGGGCAATATACGGGGCGATGTTTCAATTGCTGACCGCGGCCTGATTGCTTTCTGTAGGGCTACCTCTCGTTTTGGAATGAGAATATCTCATACGCCCTGCGTGGGTGCATCGTGATCGAACTGGCCCTCCGCGGTCGCATTAGCATGCAGAAGGATTCCTCTCGACGACGCTTCCCCTTGGCCGATCGGGTGATCGAGGTGGTCGATGACACGCTGACGGGCGAGGTCTTGCTGGACGAGGCGCTGAAGATAATGAAGTCGAGCGAGAAGATGAGTGTCAACTCCTGGATTGATCTACTGAGCGGTGCGTAGCTTGCGGGTTTCTTTCATTGTTTGTGTGAGGTGGACAAACTGACTCGTTGTTTTGTTTGATTAGGGGAGACTTGGAACTTGATGAAAATCGGCTACCAGCTGAAGCAAGTGCGCGAACGTCTCGCCAAGGGTCTAGTCGACAAGGGCATCCTACGAACCGAGAAGCGCAATTTCCTCCTCTTCGATATGGCTACGCACCCCGTCGCCGACGGCGGCGCCAAGGAAGACCTCCACCGCCGGGTCCGCAACATCTGCAGCAGTCGCACCGTCATCCTTCCCGGCAACGCCTGGCTCCCCGAGGACGCGGAGTTCCGGTACCTACGGACGATCACCATGGTATGCGCCGCTTATGCGGCGAATGTGCTGGAGAATGCGCTCGTCACAATGAGTCACGAGGCGCGGGAACGGGCGTTCGCGCAGGTGGACGAGTTGTTGGCCGAGTACTCGCAGTGGCCCTTTGGTCGGAGAGCAGGCGGCTCACAGGCCATCGGCGCCAATCTGGCGCAGGCCATCAATGACGAGGTGAACAAGGCTAAGGACAGAGAGCTCCAGTTGGAGGTACGTACCGCCACTCATTGACCGAGATTACCACCGATAGCTGACATCCACCCTTTCCACAGATCGTGGCAGCATGTTTGAGCGTTTTCACTAGACTTGATTCACTACTGTAATCGGCTTTTTTATTTCCATATCCTGTCCTCAGCTATAGTCCCCGCTTCACCCTTCCCCAGCCCTTATTCAACCCCACTGTCGTCTACTATCAACTTCATCTTCTCACCCCGAGAATGAGAAAAAGCAAGCCACCACGACCCTTTCTCACGGACTTGGCCTTTCCTATTTCTCTCTCTTTTTTTTTTTTTTTTTCTTTTCTTATCCACAGTTCTGGCAGTACTATTACCGGCGTACCGGATTTGGACCTGTCGCAGACAGAGTTGATGTGATGTTTTCTGCGAAAAAAAAAACCCGCCCCATCATGAAAGCGGTGGTCCATTGATTGCATTGACTTGATTGTACGAGATACTTCGAGACCGATTCGACGTGTTCATTGAAAAAGATGACTTTCCCGCGTGTTTCTTGGCTGGTGGTGAATGGTGAACGGTGACGACGAATCATGCCCTTTTATAAAGAACCCCAACCACATGTAAAACACTCTAGTCTCCGTGACATCTCCCCTCAAATAGATCAAGATGTATACCCAAGCCACCATGTAGTGTACTGCAAGCACCCGCAGATAAGAGTCCTGCCTGGTCGATTAAAAATCCAACGACCCTGCCTGTCACAAGGTACAGTACATGCGACAGGATGTCACTCTTGTTAATGTGGAAGATCATTCAGCCATTGACTCCCCCCCCCGGTTGGTCTTCAAGCTTGCAAGGTTAAAGCAAGGGCAGCTCAGACCAATGGGGTTAGATGGACGGTTCGAGGCTTGCTATTCTCCCTGCAGTGCCCTTCCATCGTGCGAAGTATGCACTGGCTTCTACGCTCGCCGTGTGTGTCTATGTGGCTACTTCCTGCGGAGACCAGAGGTATCAGCGCCTACGAGGAGATTGAAACAGGGGTATCTGAGGCAGGTTTGACTCTAACGTCTATCCCGAGTCTGCTGAAATGCACTATAATACAGACAGAACGAATACATGCACGTCTCAAAAACAGGGGAGTTGTGAAGTTTGAATTCAAGGCTGAAATGAGCGAGAAAAAGTGAAAGTCTAATCAGAAGAAGAGAAAAAAAAAGGTCGACGAGTTCAATTGATATGAATCACCATCATGCCACCTCGTCGTCCACCCCCCGCGCCGACGGCCCCCGAAGCTAACATCTCGACCCCTCGGTGTATGTCGTAGATGCTTTCCACGCGCCCTCGGACCACATTCTCTTCCACTAACTGAGCGATGCGTTCCAATGCTTCTCCATCCGGCTTCACCGCAACGAAGCGGCTGAAAACTCCATTCTTGGGCGGTTCGGCATTTCCCTCGGCGTCCCGGTTCTCGGCCGGGGTGGAGTCCACGGCTGTCACTACAGCACCATTCGACTTGATGACACGCGGGGAATGAGCTTGTTGGAACATTTGGCGGCCAGCGCAGTCAATGACGAGGTCAACAGCATCCCAGCGTCGCTTGCGGAAGATCGCTCCTAGATCATACTCTTGCGGGAGAGGGAGCGGAGCATAGAGAACTTCGTCAATCCCGTGCTCTTGGCGCAAGTAGTTCTCCTGATCTTGCGCATCACAGGTTGCGCAGACCCATGGCAGGTGATGAGGGAATAGTGTACGTGATCGGAGTAGCTGCAAGGCTTGGGCACCAACTTCGTTGTTCCGAGAATTCGTGACCAGTACCCTTAGTTGTCGTTTCATTTCCTTGACATCTTCGGGAATGAAGCCGGCGTATTTGAAGAGAGACTGCCAGGCTGTGAGTGCGGGCAGCGGGATCGTAGCCGCCTCGGCAGCACTGATATTCCTCGGTTTCAGAGCGATCTCATCTTCCGAGGCAACGACGTAGTCTGCTGCGGCACCGTCACGGGTGTAGTTGACCAGCCCGAAAACAACGTCACCAACTTGGAATTTCGGACCGCCTGGATTCCATTTGTCATGCCGGGGTGTACGGATGACCGTACCGCAAAAGCAGTGCAGAGGAATTTGAGGGATGGATTTAGATGGGTTTAAGGTAGCAACTAGCCGCAACTCATCATGGCAAAAACCTGCCGTCTGGACTTTGATGAGGTATTCGTTTCCAGAGGGAAATGGAGTCTGAAATTCGGAATCGAATTCAACGCAAGAGTCCACTCTCGGAGCGTCCAAAGAGGTGAGATCGGTGATGGCTGTAGACGCTGGACGGTAGTACAGAGCTCTCATTGTAGGTGGTATGGGTATTTGTTCTTCGTCCATTGTGGTCGACTCGAGGTCCGCTGGCTTCATACCATAGCCAGACTGAAAGCGATGATTCTGATGCGAGGCGATAATAACAAATGCATTCACTTAGTTTCGACCCGTTGAGGCCGAAGACGCGACAGGGTGGGGAATTATAAGAATCTGAGGCGCAAATTTGTTCCGTGGTTTCCACACTTGCAAGATGTAGATCTAGTAGAGTGGGTTCCGATCGAAGTTTTTAATGATGGATCGCTGCAGCCACAGCAGGTTTGACGTTTTGGTAACATCCTCGCCATTGACGTAATGCCAAATCAAACATGCTTATATCAGCAGCCTTTCTGGCGAGTCAACGCCTGATTCTCGTCCCATATCATTCAATGGTCTGATCTTTGTGCATCATCTGAGTTTCTCTCAAAAGGCTCGAGCATCGCGTGGCTCATCTTCAGTCCATCCACCAGGTGCTCGATCTCCGCAGGATCCTCGAAAACCTTCCACTTATGATCGGGGACACCATCGAATGCAGCCTCAAACCTTCCCGGCGAATTCTGTTCCTCCAAGTGAGGAACATCCGTCACCTTTCTGATCCAGATTGCCCGAACCCAATCCGGGTGTCTCTTGTAAAGTTCAGCGTATGCCTCTGGGTCCTTCTGAGTCGAGTCGCCAATGCAAAGTACCTCTCGCTGTGGGAACCAGCCATGAATCTTCTCTGCCCGGTCCACTTTGTATTCCATGGTGTTTACGGTGAACGATTTGACCAGCTCACTCACATCTAGCCAGGACGTATCGCGAAGTATCAGGGTTCCAGGGTTGAAATGAGTGTGAATAAAGCCGTGCAGGAATGGGTACAGGTTGTATGGAGAAGCAGAAAGGTAAAACCACGTAGGCGTCAGGGCATGCTGTATCTGGGCATAAAGCTGAGGCATCCCAACGATCGGCTTGGGTTCTTCCACGAAAGTTGTGCGAAGGATGCCAGTTGACTCGGATGTTTTAGTGTGCTTGATGGTATCGTCGATGTCGGAAATGACAAGCCATCCCTGCGCGCTGGCAAAGGTTGTGCTCATCGATACCTTTTCGTCCCAGCCGCGGAGATATGAGCGTATGTTTGTCCCATCAGTGATATGGCGACTGTCTGCTCCCACCGTTTGACTGATGAGACCACTATGATCCGTAGGCCCAAGTTGGTGAATCTGAATAGCATTGTTCGGCAAAGGTGTTTCCAAGAGCATAAGGTGCGCGGGCGCTGTATGATGTAAGAATGGTTCCAGTCGCTCCGCTATTCGATGGCGAGTCTCTTTGTCTGTGCCGATCTCTCCATCCAGTCCGATGAGATCCGCGACCATAGCGACAAGTTTACTGAGGTCCTTCCGGCTGTCCTTCTGGAACACACATGCGACAACTTCTGCCCGCCACAAGACTCGCTCCGACGAGCCTGTGACTGGTGCCTGATACGCCGTATTGTCGAACAGCCAGACTGTATGTTGGCGTTCGTTTGCCATTTGAATGGTGGGGGAAGGCTTGGTCAAGAAATATGACAAAAACTGCAATATGCTTGAGTCTGTTTTCCATGCATGAGCTACCTTGGCGACTCGCTGTAATACCGAAGGGTGTTTGGATTGTATATCGGAGCTCATCTTGGCTGTGGAGTTACTCGCTCTAGGAACAATTATAGATCTATTAAAATGAGTTTCTCACTGAAAGCCACGTCTATGTTGTAAGAATGTCGGACACACTCAGTCTAAGGAGGCAAAATCGTATACAATGTGCGTAAGTCTGACTGAATGCATTCACTAGGGATGGTGCCCTATTAAATAGGACAGGAGGCCGCCTGATCCGACAGACTTGATGGGTCATATCCCAAGCCAGAAGGCAGTGAGGCCCCAAATTCCCTTCAACTCAGCTCATCTGAGTCATTCCTTGGACAATCAGTCAGAAGAGTAGGCCATAAGGCTGAAGGTATCTTGTGGAGTTTCTGGTCGCGAGAACCACGCATGCCCACCGGCGCTTCAATTGCATAGATTATTTGCCGCTTGGCGCCCGAGTCAGCCTGCAAGGGCTCGTGACCCTATCAGAGATCGAGGCTTAGCGGCTGACCGCGAGGGGCCTTTCCGCAAAGACCAACGAAGCAGCCATTTGCCCTAGTCAGATGCAGGGATGGTGCAGGAACCGGGGAACTGGTGCGTGTTGGTCACTGGGCCTGTAAGGGATGCCGCCCGTTGGCGGTTGTATCACTCCTCCATGAATAAATTTAGCATACCGAACATCGTAAGCGCTCTGCTAGGCTTTCACTGAATAGATGGCCAGGTTGCCACCATGCATATCTGCGGGGTATGGTTGCGGTGAATATCGCCTTGGCTTACTGTTCGTTGCCTTGTGAGTAGTTTATTGTGAGGTTGCAGTCATAGTACGTGATAGCGGGCTGCAGTCCCCGGTTGAAACATCCTGAGGCAGTGTTACTGCCCATAGCCACCGAGCCAGACAGGAAGAACCAATGCAGTATAACTAACGTGGCTGCTAAGTCGAAGATGAAGTCGGAGAGTAAAGATGATAGAAGAGAGCTGGAGAGAAAAGGTACGGACCAGATTCAAGACACGGTTCGGGACAGTGGGGTTACCTATTTGGGTAATCACATTTGGTCCGAGGTCGTGATATCCCTTCATTGTCTCGAGACTTGCACCTGGAGTAACTTGATTAAGTATAAGCTAACTTGGGAATAGGATGAATATTCAAACAGACCAGACGGATGCCACTTATTTGGATTCTGTGTAAGATTAGGCTTGTTACTGGCGTGATGATATACACGAAAAAGTAGGTTGTACATAATCACGTGTTCGCCTCTGTTTTGCCGCGTTTGTATATCAACAATTCAGTTCATAATGTTACAGGATCATTTCATGTTCTGAACCAGAAGTGATTGCTAAAACCACAAACCAGACACAGTTCTAGCTGCCAAATAACACGTGAGTCAGACGCGTACAAACACGAGAATCGCATCTCTAGCGAGGTTCCACACCTCGAACGAAAAACGACTCGTCGCACCCAATCTGCCATCAATGACCTTCAACAGCATGCAAGAACAGCCAAAAACGAGCTACAAGGTTGTGGACCGGGGAAGCGGCCAGGTGTATATGGAGTCTTCCAAGGAAATTTCCTTGGCCCCTTCGAAGGGTGCGTCCTGGGTCCATGAGACGCCTTTCCTGCCTGAAGGGTGGGAAGAAACCAATGCGATCGGTGCGCCTACACTGAGGCATGCAGCCATGAGACAAGCTTTGTCAGACCAAAGAAATCTTCGGCCCGAGCTATTCAAGTCTGTTCACTGGCGGGTCGCAAAGTACCTGTGGGATTGCCTTGGCAAGTGGTAAGAGATGCCAATCCTTTGAAAACAGCTGTGAGGTCCTAACCTCCTCGCGCTCCAAGTAAAAAGCAGACTGCATACGCGTGGAAGCTATTCGCTACGGCGTATCCCGAGGAATTTCGCAAGGTTGCTCCGCATCGTGCTATGAAAGTTGAGAGTCCCCTCATGTCCATCCAGGATTATTTGGGCCTAGTCAAATGTGAGTCGCTGAGTTGGGGAGCAACCCTGACTCTAGCGGCCACACAAGTAAGAACTCCTGATCTCGTGGGCTTAGCCAACATCCCAAATCTTGTTGCGTTAGAGATTGCCACTCCGATGCTTTATGAAGGCGTTCAGGAAGAGGGTGAGGTGCCTATGGTGAATCTTGACGATCGGATCGTGCGGTCGTGGAGCGAGTTGGCGCAAAATTCCAAGGGGTTTGCAAATCTGAGGGTCCTGATGCTGCAGTTCCAGCACAGAATCTCCCGTGCTGCACTGCGTTATTTTCATGACTTCCCCGCATTGCAGTTTCTTGTGCTGAATCACTGTTCCGTGCTGCCGGTTGACGCTGTCGCTGGGTTTGAATTAGAAGGCTGGGCTGTCGTGGACATGGATGAGGTGCCCAAAACTCTGCACAGCATCTACCAGAAGACTCTTGAGATTGATGATGCAGAACAGACGTCTTTTCCCCTTGATGCTCGTATCTTTTCTCTTCAAGTTGGACAAAGAACGCATAAGGTCTTGCGCGCGTCATCGAGGCAGTTCTATCGTACCGTTTGTCTCCGTCGCGTCAAGGCTTATGCAGAACGGCCGGCTAAGAAGTTGAAAACAGCTCCAAAACCACTACCCGCGGGACCGAAACGGGCAGTGATGAGGGAGCGCAAGCTGAAAGACCTTGGAGGTCTGCTGCAGGACTTTCTTTAGTCAATGCGGATACGCATGATGGATGATGTCACTTGCAGGAGGCAGATGCATAAGCTCTGGCCTCTACCTGTACCAGTGCGCGGGTGCCTGGTGATTGCGCGAATGATCTTCATTCCCTCCCTGACTTTGAATGTCTCATCTGTCTTTCTGACACCTTTACTCTTACATCTATGGATGTATACACGGTTCTGGGACGCCCCAGGCCCCCGTCCTTCTAAACATACGATGACGCTGGCATGACCAGCGGGAGGCTGCTGATTGGCTGGCAGCCGCCGCCTCCCCGCGCTACTTGACGCCGGTTGTTCCCCGCCTCGTGATTGTGACTCGTTTGAATGACTCCATCTTCCCCGGCCATTATTTTATTTTCTTTCGTTACTGTGCGTCTGGGCTTCTTTGCCGCAGAAACTACTCCGAGACTTGATCTCTGATTCGCTTTGTTCATCGGTGCCTCCAGCAGAAGCACTACACCTTATCCGAGAGTTGGGCATCGGCTGCCTCCCACTAGTTTACCCCTCTAAGAAACCGCCTCTCCCCCTCCTCCTATCCCCACGATGGCAGACCGTTCAATCGAAACGGCTGCGGAGAATGATTCCAGTGGATCGAATGTCGCGTCAGCCCGCTCTAGTATGGACTCGCGGACTACCTCCGTGGGCAACCGATCTCTCCGACTATCATCTCATACTTCCGGTCACCAGCACCGCCAGAGTTTGAGCGAAAGCCTTCGCGGAACTCCTGGATCTCCACGAGCTCGACGACAGCCATCGCTCACCCAGTCCGCCATTCAGAGCCTCATTGATAACCCTCCGGCCCCGAGCAATGTCAACTCGGCTTTTGCCGGTCGCGACTGGCGGGAAATCGAGATCGGAGAGCTGGTCAGTCCGAACGACCTGAAGTTCGTGGAGGTGGATACTGGGATCGAAGAAGCAACAAATGTAAGGGGGCTAGACTCTCCCATGAAATCAAAAATACTGACAACAATAGATTTTGATCGATACCGCAGCTCCAGTCCTCCTGATTCGGGAGACCCCTGACCAAAAGTCTGCCGTGGGCACTTTCGACTACTCCGACCTGAACGCATACCTCCTGTTGGCGGCGGGACTGACGCAGCCCGATGAAACACTGTTGGCGTCATACGAGGAACTGGCTCGGAAGGCAAAACAAGGGATCAAGATCCCACTAAAGGATGTTAAGGATTTGGGGAGGAAAGAGCCGTTGACGACGCTGCCTGCGTCTGCTAACGTGATGACGGCGGTGCAGACATTCGGGGGCGGCGTGCATCGTGTGGTGGTGGTTGATGAGCAAAAGGACAAGGAAGTGGTGGGTATCTTCAGCCAGTATCGGCTGGTCAAGTTCCTCTGGGAGAACGGACGCAGCTTCCCGGTGATTGACCAGCTGTATCCTCAGTCCTTGTATGATCTGGGGATCGGTTCGCGCGAGGTCATCTCGATCAAGTATGTTCCGTTGTCACCTGTAAGAAATGCATAGCATACTGACGTTGGCTGCAAGTGGGGACCGGCCGCTCTGCGAAGCCCTGCAGGTCATGAATGACGAGGGAATTTCGTCAATCGCTGTGGTGGATAATCACTTCAATGTGGTGGGCAACATCTCGACGACCGACGTCAAGGTATGTTCCATGATGCTACCAAGGCACAACCGTTGCTGACAATCGTAGCTACTCACCCGGTCATCATCACTCCCACTACTGCGCAACACTTGCACGCATTTCATCTCAGTGATCCTGTCTACACGCGGCCTAGAGGAAGGCAAAGACTCCTTCCCAGTGTTCCACGTAAACCCGACCTCGACCCTAGCACACACGGTGGCCAAGGTGGTCGCGACCAAGTCTCACCGGTAAGTGCCACATCAGCCTCTACCCCTAGCTAGAGCCCAGCCTGACAGATTCATGCTACAGCCTCTGGGTCACCGACCCCTTGTCGCCCGCGTCATCAGGGCCGCCGACCCCGTCTCATTCATCCGTGCACATCCCTCTCCCAACGACCACGCAATCTCCGCCACAGACGCCCGCGATTGGCGGCAATGCGAGCGTGCAGGCCCCGAATTTCAGCTCGGCGCATTTGCCAAGCCCGCCGCAGACTTTCCTCAGCGCGCCTACCATGGCGCCCTCGATCCCTGCGTCGGCTCTTCCGGGGGCGCGGCTGTCGGGACGGCTGGTGGGGGTGGTAAGTCTGACGGATATCCTGAACCTACAGGCCCGGGCGAGCGGGCTAAGCCCGGCGGACCCCGCGGAGAGCCGGAGTCGACGCCGCCGAAGCAGCAGTTCAAGTGTGAGTGTGCGGCGCAGCGGGGAGATCGGGCGGGAGTTGTTTAGTGGGAGGATAGTATGAGTGGTGATGACGGGGGGTGTGCAGCTTGCACACATGCAATTACATACGAAAGACTCTTTAGCTTAACCACAACATCTTAGTTCTCTAGCTTAGCTGCCATGACCTGACCTTACCAACCATTCTTAAACACTTATAACAACACATGCACACAATCCAACCACAATACGGCTCAGTCTCCAATCCAAACCACAATAGGGCTTCGACATCCAATCCCAACACCCTTAGTTATAGAATGGTCAGCCAACCCATCCACCCAATCATAAACATCGCAATACCCCGACAAACCCCCGAGAAACCACCCAACCACCACAGAACAGGCACTCCCGCGGCAAACTGAACCTCCCCCCGGGCCATATTAGTTATCTATCCCTTGGCAACAGCCCACAGGCACCCAACCAACCAAAAGCAACAAAAGCCCACAGCCAAGCCAAGCCAAGGAACAATCTGGCACTGCACCGCAAATCCGAGTCAAGATCCAGACCCCAAACGGCCCCGACATCGTCACCGTCACCGTCGTATGAAACCGTGTGTCTATGTCTGTTGTGGCCTGTCGATCAAGCGAGCATACTTACGGATCAGTCAGCCGCCGGGCATCGCCGACTCAATCGTGGGGGCCCCAAGACTTTCTGTTCTCTTGACGAGGAATAGAGTTTTCGTGCCCGGATGGCAAATCTAAATCGCTGGACGGTTGGTCGGTTGTCTTGCCTGAGTTAGGGTATCCGGTTAGAATTGTTTTTTTTTTCCCTATCTCTAGCTACACGAGGAAGGGAGGTTGTTACCGGGTGAATCTCTGCTATGGGTTATGGACTGGGTTGTTTACGGTGGGGACATAGTTTGGATCTAGGTGAAGGAAGGGGGTCACGGGTGCGTTCTGTTGTTGTTGTTGTTGTTGGTGGTGGTGGTGGGTCAGGGTTTGCGTTGCGGGGACGGGAGTTCTACTGGGGAATGAATCAAGAGTGAAATGGTCTGGGTGGTGTGGTGTGGCGAGGTGCTGTTGGGTTCGCGAGGGATTTGCTCCGGGGGGGGATGGACTAGTGTTGGAGAGAGGGGGTTCTGTATACGAGGTATGATGGAGTTGCTCGGGGATATGATATTATAGGCAATCAGGGCTGGCCTGGGCGGTCGGTTAAACTGACAGACGAATGGATGGTCTAGACTGAGTGACTGACTGACTACTAGTCAGAGATGACACTTCCTCTGATTGATGCTGATTATCAAAGATTGAGATCTAGATGTCGTGAGCGCAGGAAGGAACAGGAGGAGAACCCCTCCACACGAGTCAGAAGAATCCAGACCAGTTGGTCTTATCCCAGCCAAGATATCAAATCCTCCAACCCGCTTTCGTGCATTAGCGTAACTGATCCTCTTGCGTCGGTGCGTGGTCGTACAGACTACATACAGTATTGTAATTACCCAGCACAGACCAGAACCCAGATTGATGGCTCCATAAGGGCGATCCACTGATTCCACTCTCGCTTGCCCTTTCGTCCAACGGGCGTAAGCCGCAGGGACACAGAGATGCGCGTTTAGCTTTCGAGGCCACTCTATTAAAGTTGAGGGTCGATTGAAAACCCACACAAGCTCAGTCCAAGACCGAGTTGAGGACGTCCGGAATTGGGTTTAGTGGGGAAATGGAGAGGGGTGCTTGGGGATCTTTTCCTCTCAGAGCTTGGATACACACACACTGTCTCTCTGTCTCTCTCTCTTTTTCTGTCTGTTTCGATTCGCCTTCTGAGGGCGTTGGGTTGGTGCTGTCGGTTGGATTTTGGTCCGGGGATAGATGGATGGGTAGAGAGATAGTCTTACCTAGCAAATATTATTTCTCCCGGGTTTGGAAAGACTCAGCTATCTTCTCCCGCCTAGAACTGGACTACCTACCATTACCAGCCGACCTAAGATCAGCATGCATACACGCATGCATGCATCAACATCTAGCACCACAGAATCAATCAACACCTGCAAGCACCCTCTAGACCACCTAACCATAAGAACGCACCTAAAATAAGCACTCTATCCCCGATAAACTCGCATTGCAGCCAGAAACCTAACCTTCACTTACCATTGCCAATACCATTAATCCTCTCTCCCTTCTGCATGATCTACCACAGACAAGCAAAATCCCAGTGTAACCAAACATCAACAACAGGTGAAAACTAAGATATCAATCCCCACATCTCAATGAAAGATGCTTTTTTTTTTTCTTCTTTTGCTCACCCACCCCCACCGGCAGCAATATGCCACAATGACATATGTACAACCCGCCATGAACAATGTCAAGTGAAAAGCTTTTTCACTCATGCGTTTGCGTTTCTTTCTCCAGATTGATCTAATTGAATCTGCACAAGTGACAAAAGAAACCTGGATCACATCGCTGTTTGCGGCAAATGTTATGTCTCGATGTAACCTTCCTTCGGGTGCCTGCCTTTTCAATCAACTTCGTTTCTCCGCCGCTTTTCTATTTCCGTCCATGAAGGAGAAAAAACCTTCCTTGCGGTGCACTGTCCTGGATGTTGCATCCACTGGTTCTCACAACTCGCTTGGACGCACAGTCCACAGTGGAATTATGGGGGGATTGGGAGGGGAAAAAAAAAACACAAGAGCGTGGTTTCAGGCATGTTTAAGGCATCATCTCTCGTGATTTTGTTGTAGGTGTAGTATCAGTCAAAGTAGAAACACTATATCCATCTCACCCGGTCCGGAACTGCTTGCAGCTCGGATCCATCCCACCAACGCCAGAATCTTCGGGTATTGCTGCACTTCGCCGCCTTCGCCCTTTTGTCCCCAACTCCCTCCTCGTGTACAAGGTATAAAACCCACGCAGGCAAAATCACCCCATCCCATATCCCTCTCTGTCCAGACAAAAGTAGAATAAAGTAAAGTAATACAGACACCAAAACTAAAATATGATATGTAGAGAGTAACAGGAATGAAGGAAGAGAAAAGAAAGAAGAAAGCTCCCACGTCAAGCACTGACAGGATATTCTTCCAAGGTAAAAAATTCGTCAAACCCCACGTCCGCCTCCGGTAACTGGCTCCCACCGCCCAGTCCAAATGCGAAGCGGCTAAACTCATCATACTCAGGGTCCAGATGGTCCCCTTGGTACGTGACCTCCATCCCCTCTTCCTTGTTCAGATCCAGTGCCCAAACACTCCCAGGGTTCTGCCCTGTAGAATAAGGGGAATGCGGTGTACTCGGTGTAGGACATAGGTCTGGTGTCGGGATGATGGGCTCGGCAGAGGATCCCATGTCCTGCCCGCTGCCGCGGGGTGAGCTCATCTGTGATAGCCCAGCAGTGGTGGGCAGCCCGTGTACCATGACCGCTTGACCTGGTTCCGATCGGACACGGTTATGTTGAATTACGTTCACTGGCCGGCTCATCGCTGGGGTAGGGGGAGTCACGGTAGCAGCCGTCGTTGTTGGTCCTCCGACGGCAGGGGTGCCCATCAAGGGGGAGGCGGCCATGGCGTGAACAGGGATGACCGGTGCGGACGCCATGCGGTCTCTAAACTGCCGCACCGGCATCGCGGCCATCTCCCTTAGTGAGGCTGCAGGCTGCTGTTGTTGAGGAGAAAGGTAGCCTGCCGTCCAGGGTGACCGGAAGGGCTGCTGCGGGCCGTGTTGTTGCTGCTGCTGGTGGGCGGCGGGCGACCAAGTGGGCCCACCCGCCTGGGCAAGGTAGGATGGCACTTGGCCCGCCGAGGCGGAAACAACGTTGGGATACGACGGCGACTGGGCAGTCCCGTCAAAAGTAGGAGAGAGCACATAGCTGCTCGGATTGGCCGACAGCGGACTGGTCATAGGCCCGGGCTGCACCCTGCAATCCTCCGCGATGGAGGACCGTAGCCCCGACAGATCAAGGCTCATCTTGCGAATCCCATTGATCGAGGCTCGCGGGTTCATATGGGCACTGGCAGCTCGCCGCTGGTGCAGCCCACCGCCGGGACGAGCACCATGCCAGGCGGCCATCAGGTTGCGGTTGAATTCGGCATGTAGCTGCATGGACTGAGCATGCAGCATCCGGTTGATCTTCTCTTGGTAGCGGTCATCTACCTCTTCGTACATCGCCTCTCGCTCCACGATATCTCGACTGATGAGGAGGGCTTTGCCTGTGCGCTGTTTGTGGAGACTGGAAGCCCGGTTGGCTGATTCCACGCGGGCGTCGAGGCTTCGATCTTTGCGTCTCGAAGCTGCAATGAACGCTCTGGATTCGATCAGCAGAGAACGACCCTTTTGAGCCGATTGGGCTTACCGTTCCTGGTTTTCCTCTTTCGTGCGAGGATTCGGGGCGACATCGAGGTCGATGCCAGGAGATCCCATCGTGAAGCAGTTCTCGAGGGTCAAAAAAGCAAGGGGAAAAAAAGACAAGGTTGCGTGAGTGGGATATTTTCAAGTAAGAACAGTGTGTGTGTGTGTGTGTGTGTGTGTGCACGGCGCGACGACAAGAAGACAGCTGGAGAAAGGCTGTAGCAATGCGAGAGCCGTGAGAGGGAAGAAAGATGAAAAACGATAGACGGGGATCACCTCGTCTAGAGCAGCTCCAGAAGTGAAAATAAGGGAGAAGTAGTAGTAGCAAGCAGCCAGGAGAGTAATTAAATAGAGGGTTGCCAATGAGGGGCATCCTACGCTGTAAAGCGGCCAACGGAGTGGTTCAGGCCGAGAACCTACAGTACTATGCTACCGGAAATGCAAGCTGGGGAATCCCAGGCTGACAGGCGAGCAGACAGACGCCCGAGTCCAGACAGGGTCAGCCAGCGAGCATCCACGGCCAAGTCTGGGACCCCCCGGGGGGGGGGGTCGTCTGGCGAGTTCTCTCAAAGTCTGTTGGAACCATGGGACGGGCAACAGCTAGAGTTCTTTGCGGAGCTGGGTCTGAGCATCCTGGGAAGCTGGAAAAAGGACTTATCCATGGGAAGGGTTGAAGTCATTCCCAGTCGTTCGATGTGGAAGCGAGCTGGGAATTACAGAATCCGAAGACCGGAATCATTTCTCACAACGCCTGGAATTTGAGAGTAAATTGAAGATGAAAAATGGAGTTTGAAGCTCGAGTTACTTGGCTATAGAAGACGAAGAGAAGAGAACAGCAGAAGAGAAAGACGGGAAAAGGGACAAAGGACGGAGTCAGAAATGGCTGGGGCTGGCTGTATAGGTTGACTGCCTGACTGTATGTATGTATGTATGTATGTATGTATGTATGTATGTCCGTCCGTCCGTCAGTCCCATCAGCCAGTCTGACTGCTCGTAAACCCTCAAGGCTGTCAAAGTCAAACCACCTGCTTTAGTGTGATCGAACAATCTGACGAGAATGAAAGATAAGCTGCCAGTGTTTCATACGTCAAATACAGTATGGTTCTGTCAGTCTGCAGCCCACTGATCGCCAATCCTACCCAGAGCGGCAGGAGCCATCGAAGTTAGGCGGGGGAGTTTAGCTTAGTCACCCCACAGAATCAGTTGCGGCCCCACTGTCATCCTGCGGGGACTGTATTGAATCTCACATGTATTGTGGTAATGGAGGGGTATGGCGCTACTGTAGGTACATACATGGATACGATTCCATCCAACAACGGGCCCTCCGCGGCGAACTGCCCACTTAACTTGTTGTTACTGACTTACTCACTCAGTCACTGCACCTCCTGCCAGGGTTCCCCTCCTCTTCTCTTCCCTTCCCTTTCCTTCCCTCCTCCTTCTCTTACTGACTGAGTACTGTATCGCCCACTGCCCGGGCGCCGCTCTGTGATTGCCCGATCAGGGAATTGCCCTGATGGTCGCGAACTGTCTCATCTCTGAGGAAGTTGACCCGCGGGATTCTTCATCGACGAGCCCCTTCCCTGATCGACTTACCTACACACTCTTGCAAAAACTCCCCATCCTTGTGACTCTTCAGTTGTCCCTTATTAAACAAACAACCGTACCCATCAGGTTGGGAAGTTGCCCCCCCCCCCTCACCCCTCTCTTCCTCCCCCTCCCCCAGATCTCAAAAGACCCAGATCGGGCAGATCGCAGCTGCCGACTTGATGGCACCTGTACTGGCCCGTGTCAGATCCCGAAGAAGCCCTGGAATAACCTTGGGATGCGAAGAGACGTCTTGGTCTGTGCCACCGCCACCCTGCCCACTTCACGGCTGTCATTCCATCAGTCCTCCAAGCCGAAAGGTCTGAACGGACCATTTCAAATCATTTGAACTCTACCGTACCTTTTGGTACAACCTCTCCCTTATCGCACCCTACCCTCCCCTCGCCCCCACCCACCTCACACACCTTCTGATCCCTCCGTCTTTAACTTCACAATTAATCCTGGTTCCAGCCATTCCTCCTTTCCCCCTCGTCGGCCCAGCAGCCACTCGGCCGAGCTCCCTGGTACGGTCTCTCGGCAACGACCCAATCCAATTCTGGAGACGAGGGCTGGTCTCAGGGGTCCTATCCCAGCTTCGTTCCCCAGAAAAACCTCCGGTGGTTGTTCAGGGCCACCCCAAAACAGATCTTGGGAGGGGTGGATTGTCCATGACAGGAAACAAGAAAACATTCAGTGGTGGCAGGAAAGGAGGGGAAGTTCCTCATTCCCAAGAGAAGAAGAGACCACATTTCGCTCACGGCTTCAAACTGGCTCAGGTATACATGCATACGAAAAAAAACTATGCAGGCTAGTTGGGAATTCTCTCACAAAACAGAACACAAACCGCAAAAGTCACAAGAGATCCAAATATCGAACACCCCACCATGCCTGGGACGGGTTCAAACCATATGTCTAGAGGCTGTCCCCTCCTTCCTGTCTCCTCACAGGCCCATTGGTCAGCTGTAGTCCAAGCCTTTGTCCCCATTAGGCGATCCCCAACGATGGAACCATGCCCTGTTCTTCTTTGCGCTCGTTGCCCGCCTGGTACGACACGCGGAACCGCATCTTGATCGCGTTGCCTTTGCCCACTGGAACCCTGTCCACTAGCATCTCCTGTTGCACTCCGTTTGCTTGGGAGGGCGCAATATCCCGTCCCGACTGCGGCCGCAGTTGCAGGGTGTATGCCTGTCACATTCGTTAGTTTCTGATCACTGTAAGATCAGGAAGTAAGGATGCTCACCTTCTCCACGGCCACTTGAAAGTGTAGCTCTTTCAGTGGCTGATTAGTATTATTGGAAAACAGGGCTACCACATGAATCTGTTGTGTCTGCTGGGGATGTCGGCGTGCCATGAATTCAATCCGCAGCGTCGAGTTCAACACCTGCACGCGATTCATGCTGGGCAGCTTGTTGCTTTCCGGCAGGGACGATGCAAAGTTCCATTCGTCCTCCTCAGGCGCCTTGGTCTGGCTGGCAGCTGGTGGCGCAGACCCACTACCCATTAGGTCCAACAACGATCCAGCGGGAGGTTGCGAGCTCGAGGCCTTGCCAGAAGACAGTGGACTGGCCTGCCGTGGGCTGGCAGAAACCAAGGAAGCGAATGGGTCGACAGCAGGGGGAGGAGTCGCTGCAGCGGGAGAAGAAATAATGCTCTGAGGGCGCCCACCCGGAGCCGGCGTGGATGACTGTGAAGGCGGCTGGGATGTGTTCATCGAGGAAAAGATGTCATAATTGGGTCTGAAACCAGCCGGGGCCTGAGGCATTGGCGGCGTCGCGGACGTCGTTGGGGCTGTAAACCCAAGTGTTAGCATGTACCCACGTCACTGGATGCGTGAGTTGCTTACCAGGCCCTAACGAGATTCCGCCGTGAGCTGGAGCAGGCTCATCTATCGACAAACCTAACAAATCATTCTCCAAGGAGCTGCCTCCCGCGGAAGCTGTGACGCCATTCCCGTTGGCGTTCGGTGCAGGTTCGGGATCAAAGTCGATAAGGGAAAGTTCGTTGTTAGCGTTCTTCGACACGCCCGTTGTGGTGCCCAGAGTACCCTTGGGAATCTGGGACGCCGCCTGCCAGTCGCCCTTCTTGACAAGCTTGTATCGCTCGATCGTGCGGTGTATACTGTCATTGATCTCGAGCAGCTTCTGGACGGCCTCGGGATCATCCGACTCTTCCTCACACATCTTTTGGATCTTGGGGTGAGCGCTTTGAAGCGCACTCGCCAGTTCCTTTTTGCTATCTGTCAGCCGGTCCGTGCCAGCCACAAGGAATGGATAGCCTACCTCGAACACGTCTCCTTCGGCGACTTGGTCGCCCGGCTGATGACTCTGCAGCATTTCCTCCAAGATCTTGGCCTTTTGCTGCACCTTGGCCACCTCCTCCGCCGCCTTGGCCCGATAGTCCGTCTTGTGTCGGTTATCAAAGCCGGCCATCACCTTCATCAATCGGTTAGCTTCTTGCAGGTCGGCCGGGGTGCCTCTGCGAATTAGCTCCTGCAACTTGGCGGATTGAGCCTCCCGCTCTTCCTCTTCCATTTCCTCGGCCGAGCGAAGGTTCTATGACGGGTCAGCGGAGCGAAACGCTAAGAAAAGAGGGCAAAACCTACGTCGCTGGGGTTCAAAACCGCTGCATCCTCATGGCGAACCTCCGGGAAAACGTAGCCCTTGTAGAGTAGCAAACGGTGCATGTCCCGAATGTGGCCTAGATCCTCCTTGTATCTCGACGTCTGGCAGATGGTCTGTCGCCACTCCTCAATGGATTCCAGGATGCGGTGTTGGACGCGGGATGGCCGTATGGCCGGGCGCTCGGGGAAGCGACGGACCAGCTCATTGAGAAACTCCTTGGTGCTGATCTGAAGGTGGAAAGGGTATCCGCAATTTTTGACGCAAATATCGAGCAACTATCCGGAGTTTGAATTTGCAATCGTCAGTCTCGTCCCCACCGCCGGTTTCATCGGTACCAAGAGGCCACCTACCGCCAACGCCAGTAGCGCCACGTTTTGATTCCGCGAGTTGATCAGATGAACGATCTCGATAGCCGCTTCTCGAGGTCTGCGGGCAGAGGGGTTAGTCTCGGGGCAGCTTTGCTGGGCGACCATGCGCGACGCCAGGCCGGAGACTCACGCATTGCCTTTCTTGGAGTTGATCAAGTCGGCCACTTCGAGGTTCAGGGCGAGATTGGGTTCATAGTGCGAGAGGTCGCAGGCATTTCCTGTAGTCATGGATCGCAAGGCATGAGCAATTCTGTTGTGCCATTATATAGTCCGAAGCTTCCTGAGCCGAGCTCCGTGGTGGTGGAGGGGGTGGGACTTACGGATAGCTCGTTGTAGCGGTGTTAGGCCCGGGTCAGCGTAGGCACCGAAGCGGTCCCTCGCTGCCATCCGTGCTGAAGCGGCCTCCAGGGTGAATGATTGAAGATAATCACAGGGGGAGAGAGAATTAAAGAAGGGGAAATGAGGTGCTTGATAGGTAGCGCACGCGGAGATCGAAGGTGGACAAGTTATGAGGGTAGTAATAAAGTAGAATGGGAAGATGACGATGGTGGAATGGGAATGAATTAATTAATGGGGGAAGCCGACAGGGAAGAATGAGGGGAACTCCCGTCCGTTGACTGACCGCACCTGGTTGGCTGGCTCCCGATTGAGTAGCGGAACTGCTCATCCCATCATGATCGATCATTCATCCATCCATCATCATTCTTCTTCCTACCTACTTTCTTTTCTCTACTTTCTCCGCCCTCTCGCAACACAAGAGTTCGAGGAGATCCCTGCAACTTGTTACTATAATACAACAATATACATCAACTCTAGCGAAACCCACAAAACAACAATCCAAAAACCATGGTCCGCCACAAGAAGGACAACTTCTCCCGCGGCGGCAAGAAATTCTCCTCCGCCCCGCGCTCTCGTCCCTCGCCCCGCGGCGGCGGCGGTGGTGATGGCGACGACAACAACGAGCAAGGCGGCTACTCCAGACCTCCCTTCAAAGCGGCCTGCTGGGACATGGGTCACTGCGACCCGAAGCGGTGTTCAGGCAAGCGCTTGATGAACTTCGGCCTGATGCGTGAGTTGGCGATCGGCCAGCGCTTTCCCGGTGTCGTGATCTCGTATGTTATTGTCCTTATGTCCCTACTACTACCACCTAAAGTTTCATATTTTCCATCTGCCACAACTGCTATCCTGCGGAATAAACTGCAATACTAACATGGCGCTCATTGCAACCCCACAGCCCCAACGCCAAAAAAGTCGTCTCCCCCGCCGACAAAGACCTCTTGGAACAATTCGGCGCCGCCGTGGTGGAATGCTCCTGGGTGCGCGTCAAGGAAGTCCCATGGTCGCGAATCGGAGGAAAGTGTGAACGGTTGCGTATGGATACCTACCCCTTGCTGTGCTATGCCTCTGTTTGTAGCTCCTCTATGTCAAACGCTAATGTTGATTGCGTATTAGTCCCCTACCTGATTGCCGCCAACACCGTCAACTACGGCAAACCCTGGCGGTTGAACTGCGTCGAAGCCCTGGCGGCCTGTTTCTGTATCTGCGGCCACGAGGACTGGGCCCGCGAGGTCCTGAAGCACTTCCGGTACGGCGAGGCGTTCCTGGAGATCAACGCCAAGCTGTTCAAGCGCTACGCAGCCTGTGCGGATGAGGAGGACATGAAGCGCGCCGAAGAGGAGTGGCTTGCTAAGATTGAGAGGGAGTATGAGGAGAGTCGCGCCACGGGCGTGGATGATATCTGGACCGTTGGAAACACGAACCGGAGGGCGGAGAGTGATTCGGAGGATGAGGACAAAGATGATGATGATGATGAAGAGGAGGAGGAAGCGGAGGAGGATAAGGACCCCTTTGCTATCTCAGATGATTCTGAGGAAGAGGAGCAGATGGCTGCCATCAGAGCCAAGATCTTGAATTCCAAGGCCTTCCAGAACCCCGAGGTCGAGGACAAGACGAAGCCCGAGCGGATCGCGAGACCGGAAGAGGAGACGACTCCGCAACAGCTGAAAGAGGATTCGGATGCCGAGTCGGGATCTGCCGGAGGGGGCAGTGATGACGATGAGGAAGCTTTCGACAACATCATCAATGCTACCCCCGTAACGGATCGAACCGGCATCATCGCGGCTCAGAGGAAGAAGCAGAGGGAGACGGTCAGTGCGTCTTTTTCGAGGACGGTGGTCGATGCGCCCAAAAGGTGGTAGCGGTAGTCTGTCTCTGAGGTACATTGCGCACAGGCGACATATTTAACGAGATATCATGGAAATTTAATGAAACAATCATGAAGTTTATACAATTCATGTCATATGTGTATCGTGTGCCATTGCCGATAGAGTATGCGCCTCAAAACAAGTAGCCATTCTGACCTTTTGAAAAACAAGCGATGGGCGCCAAAAGGCAAGGACGCAGCGCGAAACGCATGACACAGAGAATCGCATAGTGGCCCATAGTAGAATTAAATATGTGAGAGGCCAAACCCCCTTTTCCTCCCACTCGACCCAAAAACCCCACAAGCTCCTATTTACATGACATACCGCAAATTCACATCTAAAGGAAATCCGTCAGAACCGCTTCCTACATTATATCGGAACAACAGGACACTGCTTACCCAATGGATGACTGCTGCTCAGCTGCGGCTTCTGTGTGTACTTGGTAGCCAGCTCGTCGCGGATGCTGTTCAACAGCTGCACATAGCTCTGTTGCGGGTTCTTGCGGAGTGCACTGATGAACGCCCACGACATGGCTCCCGTAGCCTGTCCGGCAATCTGTGCGTCCTGGCTGGTCTGGTCGTCTTTGCTGCCTGACCACATGATCACGTCTGCCGGGCTTGTCTTGGTCTGCTTGGTACGCTCGTACGCCTCGTCTCCCTTGGTCGCCTTCTTCAAGAATCCGACGGCCGTGGACATCATACTGCCCATGTCGCCCCGTGCGTAAGCGGACACCACGCCCAGCAGACCCTGACCCGCCTCCTTGGCCAAGTTGGGCTCCTTGAGGATTCCTTGAGTTGAGTAAATGTAAGGCAGGTCCAGAGCAGAGCCCGAATGGCACGAGTCGAAGATAGCCGTGAGTCGAACGCCTGGTTGAAGAGGATTGACCATAATCCGGTGCATCTCATCATCGACAATATGTCCGGCGGCGCGGAAGTCAACGGGGTAGATCACCTCATCGTAGCCATCGTCCTCATCGCCATCCAGATCGGGCGTTTGGCCGCCGTGACCTGCTATCGTTAGAACAGTCCCGCACGGATGGAAGGGATCAAATGCGCGCGCTTACCGGAATAGTGGAAGAATAGAGAATCGTTGGGCTGAGCATCCTTCACCAACCAGTGCATAGCGCGGAGAATGTTGGCCTTGGTGGGCTGGCTCATAGGATTTTGCTGATCATCCGTCAATAGAACCATGTCCTCACGAGCATACCCAAAGTTCTGGTTCAAGTATGTTGACATGTTCTTCACATCGTTGATGCATCCTCGGAGCTGACCTTTCTGGTTAAAGTAATTGATTCCGATCAGCAGGGCCTTTCGCTTGCCCGTGCAACGAGAGTACTGGAAGCTGTAGCCTTGCGGCGCACCGTGGCCAAAGGCTACCGGTTCACTTGGTGGAGGAGGGGGTCCATTGCCTTGGCCGCCTTGGTTATAGGAGTTCGGGTACCCTGGAAAGATGTCAGTTGCGTCACATTTGCGCGTTGATACAGTTCGAAGCATACCCTGCTGGCCACCATACGGAGGAGCGCCATAACCACCCTAGAGAAGTGACATTAACCGTCCGTCCGTCGCGCAGGCTCAAGACTCGGACACCCGTGACATACGTTATATCCGCCCTGGGGAGGTTGCGATCCCTGATATTGGTGGGGCGCTGGCTGTCCGTAGGGGTAGGGATCGCTGGGAGGTTGTTGACGGTAGGCCTGACCAGGGTACCCGCCGCCGCCGCCGCCATAAGACGCTTGGTGATGGTGGTGAGGGTTCATTTGTCTGCGACGATGATCAGCTTAAAGCTCGAGATTGCTACCAGCTACACTATCTATACTCGAGGGAGTATGTAGGCCTAAATGGCAGAGGGCGAGTGAGACTCACTGCTGGTATTGTGGTGGCGGGGTGCCGTAGCTCTGAGGGGGGTAGGGATATTGCTGTTGTTGCTGCGGGGGATACCCGGGCGGGCCCGAATACGGAGGATAGTAGGACATGTCTGAGTTAAAGAGGGAGGGAATAAGGTGGTTTTAGGAGGATGACGAGGACAAAGAGAGAAGCGGCTGAGACGCAGGTCTCAGGCAGATCACGCGTGAGTCCTGGAAGCAGGAGAGGCGAAGGGGAAAGCGGAGAGAAAAGAAAAAAAGAAGCGATGGAGGGAGCGGAGGAGCAGGAGAAGGTCAGATGGTGAGAAAGAGACAGACAGACAGACAGACACAGACCAGAGAAAGGCGCAGTCCGTCACTTGGGGGGAAAGGCGGCAGTGGAGCCCGACACGCCGATTGGTGCTTGCTCGGGTTGATTTACTTCATCAAAAGAACCAAACACAAAAAAAAAAGTGACGATAAATATCGATGGAAGAACTCGAATAATTTAGAAAAGTAGCTCAGGAGGAGTATCCAGTAGGGATAATGTGCCCCTGGTCGGGTGCTCTTGACAGAATCGCGCAAGAACGAGAATAAGGATAAATTGCTTTTGTGACAGATTTAATATCTTTCATGCATCGGCCTCCCCGATCCCAGCTGCATGCATTGCGCCGATGCAAATAATCCTCCTGCCAGCCAGCGTCGGGATTTCATATGCGCCCCTCCTATCATCGACCGTATCCGGCCAGTCCTCATTGCTGCCCATTCCCGTGGCTGTCAGCCCGTCAAGGTAATACCTACTTCCTTCGAGGTTATTGATCGATCCTCGTGGGACCTTCTTGCTAACTGGAACAGCTGTTTAACTACACGTGATGCCAGCTATCTGTCAGATAGTGGACCTTCCAGCCAGTTAATAAAGGAGATAGAGAAAATATGATATTATCCACAATCAATGGAATGCACGCAAGTGCTATTCAAAACTATTGATCGCTTTTATATTCCACCGTTCCATTGCATACGGGTCCGATTATTCGTCCGCCCGTCGTCTACCGTCCGCGACGAGGCATGCCACGTCCGCGGCCACCCAGAGCGCGCTGGGCAGCACCCGGCGGGAGTCCACGCGCCGGTGCCTGAGCTTGGGCTGATTCTTCGTTCTCTGTGGAAAGCAAAGATTCTTATGTCAGTTCTGAATCATTTTCAATTGGATGGATGGGGGTTCTTACTAATGGTCTCATCCACGCTCAGGATCAAGCAAGCCGCCTCAACAGCCGCCTGGATGGCATTGACCTTGACTAGACTGGGCTCCCACACAAAGGCGGCCATGTTGTCCCGAACACCCTCGTTATCGAAGTCCACACCCGCCCAGACGTTGCCCTTGCGGTGTTCCACTCGCAGGCGGTTCAAAATGTCCGTCGCGTCGAATCCAGCGTTGTCGCACAGCTGGCGGGGGATCACCTCCAGGGCCTTCGCAAAAGCCTTGACCACGGCCTGTTGCTTGTGGGGCACGTTGCGGTCCGCAAAGCCGTGCATGAAGCTCGACAGCTCCATCTCAGTGGCACCACCACCGGCAACAATGGTCGTGTGGCGGATAGCACGCTTGACGATCATAATGGCATCGTGCAGACTGCGCTCGACTTCTGCGATGAACTGTTCCGCTCCACCACGCAGCACGAGCGTGCAGGTCTTGGCGGCAGGGCATTCGGAGAAAAGGTTGTAGCGCTCACCACCAATTTGGCGTTCCTCGAAGATACCGCAGGTACCCAGATGGCGTTCCTGGATGTCGCTGCAGGTCGATTGCGTCGCCGCACCGGTCGCCTGGCAGACCCGGTCCATATCATCGGCAGCCACGCGACCAGCGCAGAAGATATCCCGATCGGCGAAGTACCTGTGCACAAAGAAGCAAAGTCAGTCCCTGCCAAGCCGGCAGCAAGTCAGTAGATGAGAAACATACTGCGTAGCCAAATCACCAATAGGCAGCTTGCTGAGAACAACCTTGGCGCCAGTTTTGTAGATGGCCTCAAGCTTGTTGTAGATAATCTGCCACTCAGCATCGACGATAGCCTGGTACTCAGACACGTGCTCCACCCGCACTTCAGCGTTGTCCTTCTCGCTCTTCAGCTCCAACTCGACGTTCAGACACACGATCTTGGGGTCCTTGAAGTACTTGGGCTGTTGCTCGAAACCGGCGTAGGAAAAGGTCTTCTTGAAAGCGACACCGTTGACGAATAGCGAATCCTGCAGACCACCACCGGTAACTCGCTTGACACCAATCAACTTCTCGTTGAGGTCGTCCTGGTCGAGCGACAGCACAGCATCCACCACCACTAAAACAAGCCGTTAGCGTCCGGGATCAGGACCATACTGCAAGAAAAAGGCCAGCTTACTCTTGGTGAAGAAGTCTGAGTTCCGCTTGATAAGCTTGCTGTTCATCGCCGTTGCGGCCAGACGTCGTAGTGTCTCCACCTTCTTCTCCTCACTTCCGGCGGCCTCAATCATGTCGATAGCAATTTCCTTGATCTTGTTGACGGCCATGGAGCTGGCTCTCCGTAGACCCTTGACGATAGTCTGTGAACTGACTCCCTGCTCGACGAGTTCCCGAACTTCCTTCAAGATCTCACCGGCCAAGACGACGACCGATGTTGTTCCATCTCCCACTTCGGCATCTTGAGACCGGGCGATGTCGGTGAGAATGCGGGCGGCGGGGTGCACGATATCGAGAAGCTAGGTGGGGAGAGATGGCATTAGCATGCCAGTAAATGCGGAGGATAGCAAGATAAACCCATGTTGAAGACGCACCTTCATGACAGTGGCTCCATCGTTCGTGATGGTCTGCTTGCCGTTGCCGTCCACCAGCAACAGGTCTCCTCCATACGGGCCGAGAGTGCTCTTAATCGTGGACTGAACTGCAACACAGGCATTGATGTTCGAGATGATCTGACCCTTTCCCTGCGAGGTATCGGTGCCTATTGAGCAACGAAACACAAGGTCAGTCAGCAACGATCCGCGATACACACAGAAGCAGCATTTCGATGCGGGCAGGTGACGGACCCTCCTTGAGCACGATGATCGTGGGAGTCTGGCCGGCGAAGGCCATGTTGATAGGTTAGGAGAATGAGGCGAGAGAGAGGGTGAAGGGAGGAGAAGGTGACGGGCAGAAAGTGAAGGAGTTGGGAGTTGATGGGAAGGTGGCCCTGAATGATCGCAGCTTTCTCGGAGGGGTCACTCTCAATAATGCCTTCCGACCAAAATTTCCCCGAGCTCCCAGCGTTGAAAGGCGGTGACCAATCATGCCGCGCCCCGCAGCCCTCCTTTTTACCTAGACCACCGGGGTGTATGTAGTTGGTAGGCGTCGACGCAGACGGGACCACATCAAATTTCATCTCATACGGGTTTTCTTAGTTACGTTGAAGAAGATTGTTCACCTAACTCTCTGGAACCGAGAGTCCATCTGAGCCAGCCCGTGGATCTTGGGGGAGCGACACCCTCCCCCACTGCCCCTTCCAATCCTCGACAGTATCTCTCCTCATGGGGCTCACAACTCTGCTACAAACCTCTGCTTCGAGCGCTGATAGCTCATGCAGGTCTATGGGCACTTCTATGCGACTGATAAGGTGAGAATGTTATGCCCGGGATTAACTCACCACTCAAAGAGTTGCTATGACATAACTGAGTGCATTCAGCGGCTCCTTTACTCTGCCAATGTGATGCTCCGTTCACAGCATGCATGTACATCATGGATACGAATGATCTAGGCGAGCTGTTCGGGAATCACGCACGTTACTTTGATTCTTTGATATCGAAGGAGAGGGTCAATGCCCCCTCCGCCCCCCCCCCCCCCGATGCTCCTGTCGGGCTTTCGCTCAAGTAAATGTCCATTCTTGGTGCTCCAATCGTGCCGGTGCTTGAAACGCAAACAACAGGATTGGCGCTGGGCAAAGGCAATGGCATAGAGACCAGGACCCTGTATGAATCAGGGAGTGAATTACTGGTTCTAAATCGGATATCTCTTTCTTACGTAGGCATTGGAGAGAAAACATGTAGACTACTTGAACCTGTATGTATTTGCCAACAAAAGTCTGCAAAGCTCCGAGACTATATTTGCATCAGCTAATAATCTAAAACTGCTTGATTCTCTTAGCAGATCCTGAACCCTGGTATTGCCTAAGCGTTGCGATCTCATGGTTTGAGGATTGCACGGATGATTGGATAGTGATGTCACGCAAATGTACGTTTTCCACGCCGGGACCTGAGCTCCTTCTTCATGAACTGCTTCTGCTTCGTGCACAGCATCTGAGCTGCCTCAGCTCTTACATCTGTCCGCATTATACGATCTTATAAATACAAAATCCCATTGTATGTGGTCTGCCTACTAGTCGCAATGTCAATTAAAGATGCTCCACAGTTTTATCCTAATTCACTTAGCCCTGTGCAAGTTGACACGGGCACTCTTGAAGCTGTATTGAAACAGCTTCAAGAAGCTGTCAACCATGGAGCTCGGCTTATAGAGACAGAATGTCCTCCCCTCGAAGCTTGGGGAAAGCCTCACAATACTGGTTTCTATGCTGGATTACCAGGTACAACCCCAGGACATTGACTAGCACACGCCATTTGTACAAATGATTATTGTTCATAGTCCGCTAATGATGATTTAGGGGTCGCTCTGGCCTTCCTGCGTCTAGATCACCAAGCAAAGTCACTTGGGGACAGCCATCTGAATTTTCACCAGCTTGCCATTGAGCGGATTCCTTCGGAAGGCCCAGATGTGCCAATTTTGCATGAGAGAGTGTCCCCATTCGGCTCTTCCAGCGCTTTGGCGGTCCCTATCTTGCGCATCCTTGCCTCAAAATCATCAGATACGACTGTTTCCAATGATGATGTAGAATGCATCCAAGAAGTGGTGCAGACGGCTCTGAGCAACAGCCACATGGTATCACACGGTAGTTCACTGATGGGGTCCGATGAAGTCCTTTTCGGCCGCGCTGGCTTGTTGTGGGCGTTGCTCAATCTTCGATTACGCAGCTACGATGATGAGACTGCGAAAGCCTTGGGGCCTGTTTTTGAGCAGATACCGCGACTAGTTGACATGATCATTGCTGGCGGGATCCGAGGTCACAAGGACTTCGCTCTCAACCATGGAGATGAAGATGCCTTGCCGCTGATGTGGCATTGGAAGGAAGATCGTTACAGCCTTGGAGCGTGAGTGTTTCTCTCGCCTGGAGCATCGCACCTAGACTGACAAATTCAATTAGAGTACACGGCATAGGCACGTATATACCTAATGGATAATTATCATAGTATGAACTAATGCTGCTGCCTTTTAGCCGGTATACTTGTCAGCCTCATTGCCTGCAAGCCTGAGGAGCTTAGCAACGGCACAGAGCGCAATTATCTGCCCCTGATAGCTGAAACAATCACGGGCCTCTGCAATATATGTATCGCTAATAACGGCCATTTGCCTACGAGTCTACCTCCACATGGTTCGTCGCGTCGTTCTAGCCCTCTTGTTCAGATCTGTCATGGCAGCCCCGGAATCCTGAACCTCCTGGCTTGCGCTAGGAGAAACGGCCCACTTGTTTCTGATTTTTGGCAGCCAGAGTGGGACAAGGCCATCTACCTGGCAAGCGAGCGGGTCTGGGAGGAAGGGATCCTCTCCAAGGGTGGTGGCATATGCCATGGAATTGCCGGTAATGCAATGTCTTTACTGCTCCTCCATGACAGTTTTCAATATGATGAGGATACCATGGAGACAGCAAGACGTAACTATTTTTCGCGAATGGGGAGCCTCGACTCGGCTCCTGATACAAGCGAATTATCGGGCGACTACTTCCTTGCAAGAGCACTTGCATTACTGCTACACGCGCGAGAAACGCCTCCTTACAATAATTCAAACCAAGGATCGCCCTTGTACTGGATGCCGGATCGCCCGTATTCTCTAGCAGAAGGCCTCTCAGGTACTGTCTGCGCGTGGGCAAATGCCTGCGTGGTCATCCAATCGAGACTACGGAGTATGCAGCTACAGCAGCGCATGTGCTCCCTCGCTGCGGATGTCAAATTTCAAGACTATGAATCCCTGAAGCTGGCAATACCAATTCTCGCCTACCACCAGCCTACTGGTTTACTCTGAAATATTTTCACATCGTGAGCTGTCAATTAAATGCATAAGTAACATTTGGAAATCAGATTGAAGGAAATATAAGATCTTAGATTGTGCATCGAAGGGACCCCCGAACGCCATGCTCATGCCCGAATTCCAGTCGCTAGTCAAACATATTTGCCATCAAAGAAGATAAGCATTTTGAATCATGATTTTCGTCGTAATCAAGCTCTAGAAGAGCGTGAAGCCGGAGCGATACATAGGTGGTTGACCCGGTATCTGAAACTTGTATTCGACACGCTTCGGCACAAACTGGCCTTGCGGGGCCTCGACCGCAACCCTCCATCGCCGCCAGCAATTTGCGACCTGATGGTGTTTATCACCGCAGAAAGAGCACTGTGCTGGCCGACGATGAGGCTGGTTGCGCGACGCTAGCTCTTGGTGCCCGTGGTGGTGAGACTTCCCCGCCTGCTCACGCTGCATCTGTTGGATCACATAGTCGTTTATTTCTTCCTGACTTGGTCTTTTGTTGTGTCCTCGGACACTTTTGCTGCGATTGTCTGTCTTATCATCATGGGCCATCCGTTGGACAACAAAGGCATTTATGTCATCCTGCGTAAGAGTATCAGGATGTATCGGAGTCTTCTGTGGAAACGCGAAGTCCCTCTCCGAAGTCGTGTTTCCTCTTCTTCTTCCTTTCCCTGGCGTTTGCCGTATCCTTTCCTGCTCCATGGCCAGGTCTGCCAGCTCTCGAAATGACATCCGATCCTCAGGATTGGAGGCGCTTAGGCGGCTATCTCGCAGCATTGTTGTGGCCCAGTCACTCCAACCAGCACACTCCTTGAGTTTTGTGAGAAACAGTACGTTGATCTGGGAGTCTGGTATGTGAAAGCCATCGTCGATATGGGTGAGCCCTTCCCGGAGCGCTTCAATCAGGGCAATAAAGTCGGCCACCATGTCGGATTTGTCGGGGTCAAGATCAAGGAATTCCCCGATCTGATGCATCATTCGAGTATTGCGTTGCCAGGACTCCATCGTTGGCCAACAATGCGATATGGAAAGGATACGCTCAAACGACCAAAGCAGAACAAGGGAACGAAAAACAGACGCACACTTCTCGTGCTGAGTTTCTCCGGCGGTGATTTTGAGGTGGATTTGAGTGTTCGGCGCACAGAGCGGGGGATGACGTCAGACGGGTACCTGCCCGTCACATTGCCTGATTCGGTAAGGGCTCAGTTTTGATTCTATAGGCTTAATGATCCATAGAGCTCTGCGTCTTCCTCTTGTAGTTCCTCAAACATCTCTATCTCCTGACAACAAGTCTGCCTCGATCATCGGCCACGAGGTGATCTTCGCGAGCTCGGATATTGTTTGCGCTTGCGGACAACAAATCAGAGCCCGCAATGCTATTGCCTTATGGATCCTTGGTGTCATCCTGCGCCCCATCGCACCCCCGTGGCAGTGCCCGGCGCGCTGACTGCAGATTTGGGGCCGAGCGTTTCTTGGCCCCGAAGAGAGGCATCCAGATGATTGTCCCAGTCTGTTGAACTTGCTAAAATTTCCTCCTACTTTAACAAGCTGCTTCCTGTTTCCGCCCCCCGCCCCATCTGAGACCAACCGAGAAACCCGCAAGAGACCCCCAAGAGAACCAAGACGCCCAGCCCACATGTAGCAACAATGGATACAGTGCCACCATCCTATCAGGCTGCCACGGCCCGAGATGCATGGTCTATTATAGCGCAGTACATCCCATCAAGCGACCTGTGCGCTGCTGCCTTGGTGTCGCGAAGGTGGCACGAACTATTCATGCCATTTCTGTGGGGTGATCCAGCTTCGCATTTTGGAACTGAGAATGATGCTTTCTACGGTAATGAGACCTCTCTGTACTGGGGGCGATGCTTGATAGTTAGCGCTGACAAGAGGTAAATTATGCAGTCGCTATGACAAGGTTCAGGCGGACACTCAAGTATGCCCGTCTCGAGGTGCGGATGCTCACTCACACACTGCATCTGCCCCCAGCGTTGTCCGAAATCTATGGCGGGCCACGACCAGAGTGGCTGAGAGAGATTCTAGACTCTCTGCCCTGTCTTCAGTCTCTGATGGTCTCTGAGTTGCCTTTCTTTGATCACAATGCCATGATGGCCTTGAAAGGTGCCAGTCCTGCTGCGGAAGATGAAATGACCACATCTTGCACGTACAACGTCCGCTTACTTCTGGCGGACAGCGAGTATAACACGACCTCACAGGGAATTGCAGAGACGCTGTTGCATTTCCCTGAGTTGACCTACCTTGATTTGTCCTATACCACCCCTGCTCGCGATCGTTTGGTGCTTTCAGCCCTGTCCCAATTGGAACGTCTTCAGGTGCTCAAACTACGGGGTATCGGACTGAAAGATAACGATGCCGAGTTCCTTGCTAATGCTATTAGCTATCGTGTTCGATTTCTGGATTTACGCAATAATCACCTCACTGACATGGCCGTGCGGTCTCTGCTACAAGCCTGCTTCCGACCCACCACCCATGTCACCGCAGAGGATGGGCCGAGAAGGTCAGGAACTTGGGGCAGTCTTGATGGCTCACAGTTAATGCCGGCTTTGTCACTTCAAAAGTTTCTGAGTTGTCCTATGCTGGATGAACAATACATGATAGCGTTGACGCAGCCATTGACAGGACGCTCCTGGGTGGAGGACTTGACGCAAGTTGGTATAACCCATCTGTATATCGCAGATAACCCAATTTCTGTCGAAGGGGCCGCGAGCCTACTTGCCTCGTCTCGTCTGCACGCTCTTGATGTCGGAACGGTTGATACTGCCGATTCCATTAATAGGCAACATTCGTTAGCCTCTTCACATGAGAACCCTGGACAGCTTCCAGGCGCAGAGAAATTGATACCCGTTTTGGGGTCCAATGCTACGAATAACCTCACCTATCTCAGAGCCCACCATGCCCTTTGTACGGCTGAAGCCCCCGCAAAAGAAGCCACGTCACCAGACGCACTGTTGGCGGAGCTCCCAGCAGAAAGTGCCGATTGCGAGCCACTCATACCGGAGCTAGATCCTACTAACGAGATCCATGAGCTACCGTCGGAGTCAGGCCCCATTTATGAGCTCCCTGCTACCCCAGTGTCTCAGCCATCGAGCTCCTCTTCGCGAGCTGCTGAACACAACCCGGGCCCGACTATCTATGAGGACGAGCCATTACCTGAACAGCGACGTGGTTCAATTTTCGCTCCTGAGGTAGTAGGGGCCATGCGCCAATTAAATGGTGATGAATTGAGTCATTCTGAGCTCACCACTTCACCGTTCCGGCTGCCCCATGGGCTGTCCATATCTAGTATCTCAAGCATCACGGATAGCGTTGTCGACACGATGGGTAGTGCAACGCTATGTTCCTCGCCAGTGGCATTGGACGACCCCCGTGCTCAGAAAGTCCAGGAGCTGCTTTCTAAGCGACCTAAAGGTCTTCCTCGCCGGAATAGCAGGAGATGCCATTATTGTCCATATCTTCATCCTTCCCATGTCTCTCATTTGGAACAACTGGTACTGACTGATGTTCCATCTCATGTACCGGCTAATTCGCCAATATTAGCATCTTTGATTCGTTTTATAACAGCCTGCTCGAACGAAACATTACTAGCAACGCTTCAGGCACGGTCAGACTACTCGCTTCCACCCGGTCAGGCTCGATTACAGGCCGAACAAGAGCGTGCTCGGTCCTTGTTCGCCTTGCGCCGGATAGTGCTAGAGATCACGCCAACGCCTCCCCATCAAGGCCGTGCGAAATTGACCCCTTGGAAACCCACCAGCTACCAGACTGGTGCTCCGAAATCAAGCACTGGAGACCGTGACCTCGAAAATCTTTGGTCGGCTGCCGATGATGACTTCAGCTTCTTTGGGGAGGAAGAGTGCGGGGTCCCAGACGGCTATTCAGGCAAATACTTCCCCATGGCTGTCTTGAATGAAAAGGTCTCGTTGATGCCCGAAGATGATGATATCAAGCCCTCTGGACATCCAGAGGCAAACGCCGCCTCATCACCAATTTTCCTTAACTCGGGTTGGCCACTATCACCACAAGGTCGTTCGAGGACTACTTCGCTAGGGTCAACACCTGCCACCACAAGCAGAATAGATTCTGCCACCGGCAATCCTCAACCCGAGGTCCCAATGGTTGATCTCGTCGCCGAGTTGGCGGCCTTCCGGCGCGCTAAGAAGATGGAGTACGAAGACGGGGTAAGGCGCGGTCGAAGGCGGGGGGATACAGTGGGGACCACAGCCACCTCTCACCTTTCTCCTAGTACTACAATCTCCTCTTTTCGATCACCATCTCCTTCTCCGAGCTTTACCTCGTTGGCGGGGTCGTCGGCGTCTACGTTGTCTATCACCAAGTTCGTGGAGGGTCATTGGAAAGGGGAAATGAAAGTGATACGGAACCCAGCTCCTAAGGGACGTAGTGGGGTCGTAGATATGTATGGGAACTATTTCGAGAAGGGCTACCTATACCCGTGATCAAGGGGTGAGTGCTTGTCTGGAGAACATAGGCAGTCCCAATGCATGTTTTAGGTGTACATAAATGCGGGACAAGAGACTGGACATATTTCGGCGGAGAACGAATGAAGACGATAGACTCAGAAAGCAATTGATGCGATTTGACAAGCGTGGCTCCTTTGCCTGCAGGCCAATACCTTATTTATCTACAACGCCTCCCGAGAAAGAGAGCCAGTCCCAGGTGATACACTTTTTGGGTGATCCGTTTTTGTTGTTTCTTTTTCTTCAACCCCGTAACTGAATCCCATTCATTGACAAGTAAAGAAAAGATGGTTTCATCAAGCACACATGATCAAGAGAAAGAAGCGTTACGCCGAGATAGGAATTGGCCTTTTTTCAAACTAATTCCATTTTTGGTTCTCTTTCGAGGAAAAAACGTGATTAATGATTCATTCCATTTCCTTTCCCTTAGTTGGCCTTAGCAGCCTGAGGGGGGCTCAGCTTCTTGCCGTCCTTGTTGTACCTGATGCGAGGAGGAGGGGCACGGTTGCGACGACCTTCCCGAGAGCGGACACTGTGAGTGATTGTCAGTATCGCGAGAAATTCGTGGATGCGGATGTGGAGTCGTACCGAACGATCTTGCCGTGGATAGCGCAGGAGACACAGTACTGCAGCTTCAGGTACATCTTGGGGACGGCGTAGTCAGTGAAGACGGAGGCATCGGAGATATCACCTGCAGGGTCGAAATGTTAGTTGTGTTTAATGGAGTCTTGGTTTGTCCGTTGCATCGTCCGGCGCGCTGTTGCCCATTCCCTGCGCTGATCGAACGCAATGTCCTGATTCACATCTCCATATTTCAACACACTCCGTATTTCCCGGCTCTTATTTGGAACCAGCAGCAGACGGCGCGCGGAGAAGCAGATAGTGGCGGTGGGTTGTGATGGAAGGTGCAATGGTGGAACGTACGGATGGCAGCGGACTCAACCATGTTGCGGATGGTGAATCTCTTGATGGCCTTGTCCTTGGGGGTGCAGCGAGCGCAGTTGGAGCAGCGCACGGGCTTGACGTGGCCGCGGCCGTTCTTGTTGCGACCGCTATAGGAAATGCGTTAGTTCTCATTCCGGTGAATGGTCTTTGTGGCATGTTGTCTTGAGAAGTTCCGGTCCAAGTTCATGTCTGATCTCTCTTCACACACATACGCCACCATCGACACAACATAACCGCCGGGCCTAGTTGAATTTGTCGGTCGCCATATTGTTCCTCTTTCGTCATTCGAGTTGTTGTTCAGGTCCCGGCGTGAGTATGTGTGCGTCGTGCAAGTTGGCCGTCCAGAGCATGATTTCGAGATTGGATATAGATTTGGATGCAGTTGTGGGAGCAGGGAAAAAAATAACAGGATGGTAAATCGTTTGTTCTTACTTGTTCGCCCTCTTCTTGACCATCTTGACGGATTTCTCTGCGGCGGCGAGTCAGAGACTGTAAGTCAGAAAAAGAGGGGGGGACGGGAAGGTTGTGCGCGTACTTGGTTGTCGGGGTTGGTTGTCGTCGTAAAGGCACCGGAGTCTCTCGCTCACTCGGGATGAGGTTGTGTCGGGTTTGTGTGGGAGCCCTATGCCCTTAAGCGAGGCGGGTCACGGGATTGATGCTTCCTGGGAGGGGTGCCTTGAGGCCTGAGGTGATCAAGGGTGGCTGATGTGGCTGATGTGGCTGGTGTGGGGCAGGCAGATTGTCTGGATACCTCAGGCCCAACTCTGCGGCAACCCTCCTCATGTGACTATCATGTGACTCAATCGGAGAAGGATTCGGGCGGGTGTGGCCTGACCGCCTTTGAGAGATCCGGGAGTCAAGTTGGGTGATCAGTTCACGTGTCTTGGGCTGATGAGCTCAGGTTCCAACTCGATCCTTGAGTGACGTTCGATTTTATCCCCTTAAGAGGTCTAGTGGCATTGATCGATCCATCGTTACGGTACACTAATACAGTATTTTGTTTACTCCTGCGGATCTTGATGGTGGCATGCGTGGCCAAAGGGTGGGTTCGATGGGTTGTTCTGTATGTATCGAAGTGGTCCCATCGTCTTCAATCTTTTCTCCTGAAACTGTCAATAACAAGTAAATAGTCTGGTCGGACTAGAACTAAGTTAGGAAACCTCCTTCTTCGTCCCCAATTCCTCTCTTTCCTTTTCCCCCTCCCTCCCTCCCTCCCCTGGTTTGTGCCCGTATCTTTCTCGTGGATTAACTTCATTCCCGAATTGTCTCTCTCATTTTCACTCCTCTCTCGTCCTTGCGTGGTTTTGTCTCTCCTCCCTCTTGACCGAAAAGACTAGAACTTACCCTCTCTATCTCCATCTCCCTAAAGGTCCCGGTTGTTTGTCTTCAATCTGTTAGTCTCCGCTTCTCTTTTCGAACCGGTTCGTCCAAACACAGACCGACTTTAAGTCAGCTCCGCCAGTCACCGACCGGGGACATGTCATCCACACCCACTTTTAAGGGAACCGTCAACCACAAAACGGTCGGCAGAGGCAGGCTGCCCGACTTTGATAGTCACATTCCTCGCCCTCGTCCGGACACTTCCTCCACCGTACACACCCCGCAAACCGCGTCCAGCGATATTGGAAGCAACACCATGAGTGCCGCCAGCAGTCGACAACGTCAAAACCAGTCCAAGCGCGATGAGGTATGCTTGAACTCTCGGTTGATTCCTTCTTTAAAGGAATTTTTCTCTTTCGCCGCTCCGGTGATTACAGGCGACATTGGTTGAAGGTCAAGGCTATTCTACAGAGACGCGAGTGTGTGAAAGCCAAAGGAAAACTCGGCCAGCGGTCCGTCGCAGTGCAGACTCAATTCTAACTGACAATTCTTAATCAATACAGGCGATTCGGCGTAAATTGGAGGCCGACCTCAACAAGAAGCGCCAACACACCACCAGAGCAAACCGCTCTCGCAAAGCTCCCCCAGGCACCGTTCTTGCCTTGAAACCCAGCCAGGCTCTGCAGATCAAGCCCAACACTACCATTGCTGAGGCCGCCCAGTTGATGGCTGCCAAGAGAGAAGACTGCGTGCTGGTTACCGATGACGATGACCGCATATCTGGTATTTTCACCGCGAAGGATCTCGCTTTCCGTGTGGTCGGAGCAGGCCACAAGGCGCGTGAAGTCACGGTGGCCGAAATCATGACCAAGAACCCTCTTTGCGCCAGGACCGACACAAGCGCCACCGATGCCCTCGATCTGATGGTGCGCAAAGGCTTCCGCCATTTGCCCGTTATGGATGAGAACCAGGACATCTCTGGTGTGCTCGATATCACGAAATGTTTTTATGATGCGATGGAGAAATTAGAGCGTGCCTACAGCTCTTCGCGCAAACTCTACGATGCCTTGGAAGGTGTCCAGACTGAGCTCGGCTCCAGCCAGCCCCAGCAGATCATTCAGTACGTCGAAGCCTTGCGACATAAGATGTCCGGCCCGACTCTTGAATCCGTCCTAGACGGTATGCCTCCGACCACCGTCTCCGTCCGCACGACTGTTAAGGAGGCGGCTGCTTTGATGAAGGAGCACCACACCACCGCCCTTCTTGTACAAGACCAGGGCTCCATCACCGGTATCTTCACGAGCAAGGATATTGTGCTGCGTGTCATTGCCCCGGGCCTTGACCCCGCCACTTGCAGCGTTGTTCGCGTCATGACTCCCCACCCCGATTTCGCCCCCAGTGACATGACTATCCAAGCTGCGCTTCGAAAAATGCACGGTTAGTTACCCTTGCTGAGGTCATAGTGAAAGACAACGCTGACAATGGAGGCCTTTAGACGGACACTACTTGAACCTGCCTGTTATGAACGATGCGGGAGAGATTGTGGGCATGGTGGACGTGCTCAAGCTGACATATGCTACTCTGGAACAGGTCAGTATCAGTCTAGGATTCTGACTGAACCAATCTAACCCGCCAATTAGATCAATACCATGTCATCGCAAGATGACGAGGGTCCCGCATGGAACAAGTTCTGGCTGTCGATGGACCACGAGTCGGACTCAATGGTCTCAGGAAGCCAGCAGCCCGCTCAGCGGTCAGTAATCAGCCCCGAGTCTCCCAAGGCTAGTTATGACGCCCGAGACAGCGTTCTCCCCAATGAATCCGCCTCTCACCACGGTGGGGACGAGCACTCGGAGTATGCGGAACCACACCATGCTGAACACATCTCTTTCCCCTTCAAATTCAAGGCTCCTAGCGGGCGTGTGCACCGTGTCAATGTGCTTCCAGCGGCTGGCGTCGCTGAGCTGGTGGCTCAAGTATCAGCCAAGTTGGGTCCCGAGGTGGAGGCGGTGGGTGGTGCTCCTACCAGCGAGGATGGAAAGCTCAGCAACACTGGCTATGCCCTCAGCTATATGGACAACGAAGGCGACACAGTTTCGATCACCACGGATCAAGATCTGTCCGATGCCGTGAGTCTCGCACGTCTATCGCGTCGAGAAAAGGTCGATCTGTTTGTGCACGATCCTAACCAGCCGCCAATCCCTGCTACGCTGGATCCTCATCCTGCTCCGGCCCGTCCTGTCGAAGAAAAGAGCGTGATTTCTGAGGAGCGATCCGAGGAGGAGTCACTAGTAGCCAAGCCCCCTCGGGCTCAGTCGTTCCCTGCGCATCACGCTGAGGAGCAGCTCATTGCCGGCGTCCCCAACGAGCTGCTGCTGCCCGGAGCGATTGTGACCTTGGCGGCGGTCATTGCGGGTGTGTTCATCCTAGGCCGGGCTACCTCCCGGTGAGTCTCCGAAGTCCTGGTCGCGAACGAAGATAGCAAGTCATCTGTAATTATGTCTCTTTACCTTTCTGACCGTCTAATGTTTGTCCCGGCCCATCTCGTATCCGTGTAACTCTAACGGCGATTGTTTTGGTGTTCTCTTTTCCTGTGGTTTTTCATCTCTTATATGGAGGCAGTGCTCAGTGCGATGGTGCCTTGTTCAAATAGCGCTATGCTGGAAGACAGTGCATAGATTAGATTCTCTTGGCTTATGTTCATCGGAAAGATCTTTAGCTTGGGGGAACCTGCACTATTGAGGCGAAGCAAGACGAGGTAAAGCTTGATTGCTGTCTGAGGAATGTGAATGCAGCTAGAGTAGTTTTGCGCTGATCTACCGAATGCTGAGCAATGGGCAAAATGGGGAAACCAGGCTTTGTCCGGACTGGGACTAGCTCAATCAATGGCTGCTGTATTGAATGTTGTTTTCTCATTTCATTCTTTACCACACCTTTGGTGGTTGAACTGTCCATCGGCATACAGAACCAATACCGTTCCTCCTCCCCTCCTCCTACTCCTCCTCCTCCTCTGAATCTCTCTAAGAGTTTCTTCCCCTTTCAACTTTCCCCCTCCGTCTCTTTCTCTTCCTCTCTTCTTCCCCTCCTCTTCTGTTCGCCTGCCGTTTCCTGAATCGGCTGCGATGCTGAGTTGCGCTTTTCTTTTCTAAATCTCCAGAATTGGTATTTACTCCACGATCTTGGGCTGAAATTGGCTACCGACCGCCTTCCCTCCACTCGACCTGTCACGAACTTTTTTTTCGCTCCCCCCCCCCCCCCCACCACCAACAACAATTTCCTGAAGGGCCTAACAAAACAGCCTCCTTCCTTCCACTTAAACCCACCCCCCACCGACACTACACCCCGGGTTCTACCGCTGAACCCGCGTTCTTTTATACTCCAATCTAAGCGGTTTCGGCGGGTTAGCTGTCTAGATTGAGCCCAGTCCCTTCAAAATGTCATTGCTCGCTCCCGAGGTCCACTCGGCCCTTTCTCAGCTGTTGCGCGCTCTGTCCACCCCCGATAATGCTGTCCGTACCCAGGCGGAAGAGCAGTTGAACAATGATTGGATCCAGAACCGCCCCGATGTCCTGTTGATGGGCCTGGCAGAGCAGATTCAGGGTGCGGAGGATGTCTTGGTAGGTGCTGCTGCGATTTCCGGAACAAAGAGATTTGGTCGGGATGCATGAACTATTTTGATTCTCCCAACTCTTGTATCCAGCCATGCGGTCTATGGAGATTAGATGCTCATTCTTCGCCTTTCTATAGACACGTTCTTTCTCCGCTGTCCTGTTCAGAAGAATGGCGACCAAGACCCGCAAAGACCCCATTAGCGGCGAGGCCAAGGAGCTTTTCTCGACCCTTACCGGAGAACAGAGATTGATCATCCGACAAAAGCTGGTGACTTGCTTGACGAGCGAGTCTGTCACCGACGTCCGCAAGAAGATTGGAGATGCCGTGGCTGAGATTGCCAGACAATACACCGATAACGGTATGCACCATGTGTTAAGACGGATAGCATTGTTTACATGCTGACGACGGTCTGTAGGGGACCAATGGCCCGAGTTGCTGGGAGTCCTTTTCCAAGCCAGCCAGTCTCCCGAGGCTGGTCTGCGTGAGGCCGCCTTCCGCATCTTCTCCACCACCCCCGGAATCATTGAGAAGTCTCACGAGGACGCCGTTGTTGGTGTCTTCAGCAAGGGCTTCAAGGATGACGTTGTTTCCGTATGGCTTCTTTTTCCCTTTCGTGTATCATCTGGGGCGACTACTGACCGCAGGATTTAGGTGCGCATTGCGGCCATGGAGGCCTTCGCTTCGTTCTTCCGCTCCATTTCCAAGAAGTCGCAACCCAAGTTCTTCCCGCTCATGCCCGATCTGCTCAACATCCTACCCCCGCTCAAGGAGTCGTCTGAGAGCGACGAGCTCTCCTCGGCCTTCTTGGCGCTCATCGAGCTGGCCGAGATTTGCCCCAAAATGTTCAAGACCATGTTCAATAACCTGGTCACGTTCAGTATCAGTGTGATCGCCGATAAGGATCTCAGCGATCAAGTCCGTCAGAATGCCCTGGAACTGATGGCTACCTTTGCCGACTATGCTCCCTCGATGTGCAAGAAGAACTCCGAATTCGCGCAGCAAATGGTCACTCAGTGTCTGAGCTTGATGACTGACATTGGTATCGATGACGACGATGCTGAGGAGTGGAACGCTTCTGAGGATGTGAGTAGACTCGGACGCTTCTTAGTTACCGTTGTGGTTCAGCACTAACTATCATCAGCTCGATCTGGAAGAAAGCGACCTCAACCACGTTGCCGGTGAACAGTGCATGGACCGATTGGCCAACAAGCTCGGAGGTCAGGTCATCTTGCCCGCCACCTTTGCCTGGATCCCTCGTATGATGTCTTCTTCTGCTTGGCGCGATCGCCATGCGGCGCTCATGGCCATTTCTGCCATCTCGGAAGGCTGCCGCGACTTGATGGTGGGTGAACTTGATCAGGTTCTGCAGTTGGTTGTTCCCGCTCTTCAGGATCCCCACCCGCGCGTGCGGTATGCTGGCTGCAACGCTCTGGGTCAGATGAGCACGGATTTTGCTGGCACCATGCAAGAGAAGTACCATGCCGTGGTGCTTAACAACATCATTCCTGTACTGAAGAGTACTGAGCCCCGCGTTCAGGCTCACGCTGCTGCGGCCCTGGTGAACTTCTGTGAGGAGGCGGAGAGAAAGGTCCTTGAGCCTTACTTGGCTGGACTTCTTGGCCACCTCCTTCAGCTACTGCGCAGCCCCAAGCGCTACGTGCAGGAGCAGGCTCTGTCCACCATTGCTACCATCGCTGACTCTGCTGAGAACGCTTTCGATCAGTACTACGATACCCTGATGCCATTGCTGTTTAATGTTCTGAAGGAGGAGCAGTCCAAGGAGTACCGCCTGCTCCGTGCCAAGGCCATGGAGTGTGCCACCCTCATCGCTTTGGCTGTCGGCAAAGAGAAGATGGGCCAGGATGCCCTGAACCTGGTACAGCTGCTGGGCAACATTCAGGCGAACATTGTTGATGCAGATGATCCTCAGTCACAATACCTGCTTCACTGCTGGGGCCGCATGTGCCGGGTGTTGGGCCAGGACTTTGTTCCTTATCTCCCCGGTGTGATGCCTCCTTTGCTGGCTGTTGCGGCCGCTAAGGCTGACATCCAGCTGCTTGATGACGAAGATCAGATTGATCAGGTTGATCAAGACGAGGGCTGGGAGCTGGTGCCTCTGAAGGGCAAGATCATCGGCATCAAGACCAGTGCATTGGAGGACAAGAACACTGCTATCGAGCTGATCACCATCTACGCTCAAATTCTGGAGGCCGCCTTCGAACCCTACGTATTGGAGACGATGGAGAAGATTGCAGTTCCGGGACTTGCATTCTTCTTCCACGACCCTGTGCGGGTGTCTTCGGCTAAGCTCATTCCTCAGCTTCTGAATTCCTACAAGAAGGCTCACGGAGAACATTCTGCTGGTTTCGCCGGCATCTGGAACAAGGTTGCTGAGAAGATTATCGAGGTCTTGAGCGCTGAGCCCACCGTGGACACGCTGGCTGAGATGTATCAGTGCTTCTACGAGTCGGTGGAGGTTGTTGGCCAGAACTGCCTCACCCAGGATCACATGCAGGCGTTCATCACTTCGTCCAAGTCGACGCTAGAGGACTATCAGGTCCGTGTCAAGGCACGCCTCGAAGACCGCGCCGACGCTGACGACGGCGAAGACGATAACCTGGACTACGAGTACGCCGTCGAGGACGACCAGAACCTGCTCAGTGATATGAACAAGGCATTCCATACCATCTTCAAGAACCAGGGCACGACATTCCTGCCTGCTTGGGAACAACTCATGCCGTTCTACGATGCGTTCATTACCAGCCAAGATCCGACCCAGCGCCAATGGGCTCTGTGCATCATGGATGATGTCTTGGAATTTTGCGGCCCTGAGTCTTGGAAATACAAGGATCACATCATGCAACCGCTGGCGGCCGGTCTGCAGGATGCCAACGCGGCCAACCGACAGGCTGCGGCGTATGGTGTGGGTGTCGCGGCGCAGAAGGGCGGAGCTGCCTGGAGCGACTTTGTGGCGGCCTGCATCCCTAGCCTGCTGCAGGTGACGCAGATCAACCAGGCACGCACAGAAGAGCATGTGTTCGCGACGGAAAATGCATCGGCCAGTATCGCCAAGATTCTGCACTACAACTCGAGCAAGGTGCAGAACGCCCAGGAGGTTGTGGCGACTTGGTTGACCACTCTGCCGATCACCTTCGATGAGGAGGCTGCCCCTTATGCCTATTCCTTCCTTGCGCAGCTCATTGACCAGTAAGTTTCACTTCTTCGACCAGTCCATTGACTTCGAGGCTAATGAATTGCAGACAAAATCCGGCAGTGCTCTCGAGTGCTGACAAGGTATTCGGATACATTGTGCAGGCGTTGGAGGCGGAGACTCTGCAGGGCCAGACGGCCGGCCGGGTGGCCAACTCGGCGAAGCAGTTGGTGGCCGCGACGGGTCTGAATGCGGATCAAATCCTGGCGGGTGTCAATCCGGACAACCAGGCGGCGATTCGCAGCTATTTCAACTGATTTCTTTTTCGATATCATTATGAGCTGATGTTAGGGATATGGAAATGATGGGTTTTTGTTTCTTTGTGTACAGCGATACAGGTGCTTGATGCTTTGCGTAGGTAAGAAGGAGCTACGTATAATTGAGCTAGAGATTTATTGTTAAGTTGTGCTCGGGCGTATTGGATTAATAGTAATGGTCAATGAGATTTTGAAGTGGCTTACCTCCGGATCTACTTGGCTCTATTATGTAAATTGTGTTGATGCACCGGTAAGTCCTCACAATATATATACAGCTCCGAATATCTCCCAATCTTAGCCACGGTAATTGTCTAGTCCTCCTTTATCCTCCCTTTACCTTGATAAAGAATCATCTTCAAGATGTCCAGCCTCGAAAGATCAAATGGCCAAAGTGGGAAGACAAGATCCCAATTAAACCCATGGCTAATCGTACCCATATACATCTACCCAGACCGAAAGCCCCCGCCTCCCCACACTCATCTCCGTCTATATATATTCCTGATCTACCCCACAACCATCTCCAAAATCTCCAAGACCTGGCTCTTCTCAGTCAAGGGCACCGGATTGGTCTGGCACCACCGATCGTGCAGACTATTCTCCGCCAGTCTGTCAAGGTGTTGCCTGCCGATGCCGACCTCTGCAAGGGAGCGGGGCATGCCCAACTCCCTGATGACCGCATCAAGGACATCGCCCAGATCCAGCTGCTCGAGATCTTTCCCGGCATGGTGCCGCCGCACCACCTCGACGACCTCGTCCCGCTTACCGAGGAAGTGCTTTAGTTTCTCCTGCCGCTCGCGATTCGGCCCCGCCCCCGCCCCCGCCTCCGCTTTCTCGTGCGCGGCATTGTACTTGCAGACGGCGGGCAGCAAGATACACGAGGTTTCACCGTGGGGAACGCCGAGGGGACCCAGCTGTTTGAATGAAGGGGATAAGGTTAGTTACATATTAAGATGTTTTGTCTCCCTGACTGCGATCTTCTGATTGAAGGAAGGAACAGGGAAGGATCAGGGTTAATAACCACGCACCTGATGGCTAATCCCATGACTAGCGCCCAGCTGCACGCTCCCCTGCTCAGCCGTGACAGCAGCCATGGCATCGACCGAGCCCAGCTGACATTCGAGCCGCGCATCCTCGTCGGCGGGGTCGCAGTGCGTGCGGAGCAGGCCCGGGACCAGCAGGCCCAGCGCATGCAGCGACAGCTGGTCGGTTTCGGAGGTGGTGCCCTGCGCCGCGCAGTAGGTCTCGACGCAGTGGTCCACGGCGCGCACGCCCGTCGACAGCCACGTGCGTGCCGGCGTCGTCGTCGTCAGCGCCGGGTCGAGGATCACCAGCCCCGGGCCCCGCGTCGGGTACCCGAAGATGTGTTTTCGGTGCGTGCTGTCGTCCGTTGCGCCGGCGAAGGAGCTGTATTCGCCTGCTGAGAGGGTCGTCGGGATCGAGATAATCGGGATGGATGGCGGGTGGAGGTCGGTGGATTGGTTCGGACCCGTGGAGAGGGTGGAGAGGGCTTGTGGGGTTGTTGCGTTGTTTGCTAGGGCCTTTGGTTTTGCGTGTGTCGGGTCAGTGGTTTGTTGGATGGTGATGGGATGAGGACGAATGGGGGAGGGGATGGTGTTGATGGTGTCTACGACGGTACGGCTGATGGCTTCGGATTGTTTTGTTGTATATTTTATCTTTCTCTTGCGCTCTTGCTACCGTGGTATCGCGGGAAGGAGTTGATACAAGAAATGAAGACTCACCAAAGCAACGACTTTGGCTGCATCTGTCAGACTGCCTCCGCCCAGTGTAATCAAGCAATCGGCTTCGGCTTCGCGCGCGGCATTCGCGGCCTCCAGTACCTCGGACCAGAGCGTGTGGCTCTGCATGCCAATGCGTTTGCCGACGACTTGCTTCTCTCCGATCGCTTCGACGAGTCGGTCCAGTGCGTCGGTGTTGCGCGCCAGGGATGCGGAGCAGATGATGTAGACTCGCGAGGCGTGGAAAAGGTCGTCAACATGGTGGGCGGCTGCGGCGGGGAAGGGAATGCCGTAGGCGAGAAGAGGGCGCGGGCGGTCGACGAAGGCCGGACGAACGGTTTCGGTCATGTCTGCGTGGTGCTAGTGAGTTTATTATTGAGGATTTAAATTTGAATATGAAGGCGAAGTGTTGACAAGTGGAAGGAGTATGGGAAAGGGAAGTAAGCATGGAGGAAGTATAAATGAAGCATGTGGGATGTGGGGCTGCTTATCCGGGCAGGGGCGGGGCGGAGCGGAAATGATGTAATGTTGCTTGCTGTTGTCCTCAATACCGGAAGTTGAAGTTGAAGTGATTGTAGAAGTAGAAGTAGTAGTCTCACAGGTTAACTAACTCAAGCTGATCATTAGTACGCCCAAACACCCCCCGAACTCAAAAGTCCACCATCCGGTCTTTCTCTTTCAGCCATTAGTACAAATATCAATAACTTCTCATGCGGTCTTCTCCTCATCGGTCACCGCTGCCCGCAACTCCCACACTATATCATAGCATTCCGCCAACAACGCATTCACACTGCCCTGTCCTTCCGGAATATCGGTTCCCACGTAGAATTTGCCGTCTACCCGCATGTTGTCAATCGAGTTCAACTGACACAACAGTTAGTCTGTTTCGGCTCAGCTGTATCGGGGAGACACACCTTCATGCTGTATGGGTAGAGCTCGCGCGAGTTGGAGACTCCGCCGGACTCCTGGACCTCCAACAAGCATCTGCGCAGAGTCTGTAGCTGATTGTGCACTGGCAGCAAAGCCTCGGAAACTGGTTCAGACGAGATCAAGAGCGAATAAATGTATCCGTAGCTTCGCCGGATCAGATAGAGCAGAGTCTGCCGCCACCAGTCAGCACATGCCACACCTTCCTCTCAATCACACTTACCCTTTGCGCATGTACATCCGCCACATTACCCTCATTATCAACAAAGTTTCCATTGACCCGCGCTTCGTCAATGCGATCGAGTTTCCGCTGGTAGCCGAAGAGATCTGTTTCGCGAAGGGACCATGCTTGGGTGACAGAAAGACGATCCAGCTGGGTTTTGATATCAATCAACCGGTCGTACTGCTCCTTGAAGCGCTCATCGATCTTGCCTTCCCTGGTATAGAGTCAGCGAGTAATCCCCGACCGCAGTCTTTTAACATACCGCTCCAAGACAATCTCCGTCCAGATCCAGCACCGTTCCAGTAGTGTCTTGGTTGCGTCCTGAGCTCCAGACAGGGGTGTGCCGTCCGCATCGACAAACTGTCCGTCCTTCATGCTTGCTTGAATTTTCTTCAGCTGCTCACGCAGGTTGTTAACCTCCGACGCCGAGAACTAGTTCGCTGATCAGCGGGTCTTGCTACCCAAGAGGAAGTCCAATCAGACAGAAACCCTACCTTTGAACGAGTATTGACGGCAGAGGTTGACCGCAGAACCGATACGAGCGTCTCATGGATTGACGCCAGTCCCGGACTGAGTTTAGCAAGACCGCCCTGCAGCTTCTCCAGCTGCAATTGGCACTTCTCCAGGCGGCTTTCCAATAGCGTAATCAGAGCCGGCGAGTAGGCATCGCGACAGCGATCGAGAGTCTCGTTCATGTTGGCGAGTGTCTTGGTGATGGAGCCCAGATCTTTCGCGCTGTAGAAGCCCGCTTCTTCCAGGTGGTCGAGGAGTCGCTAGGAGGCGGTTAGACTGGTCGGCCGGAACGAACCGGTGCACCACGTACCTGAACAGTGGTCGCAAGGGAGTATCTGTAGATGACGGGAGAGTTAGATAAGTACGGACAAGAGCGGTCGATCAAGCAATCGGGTACATACAGCGCGGGGGCCTCATTATTTCTTCCCACCGTCAAGAACAGCAACGAGATCAACTGGAAACAATCGTCCAGGACATAATCCACTAGGTCGGAGGCAGAAGAAAAAGGTCAGCGACACAATCTCACGGCAAATCTTCATGCCCAGGCCCACTCAGTGCTAACGTCGGTTATGTGCCAGCCGGCGGTCTTGTTCCTTCCGCACGGCATTGAGCTGCTCCACCTCGGCGATCACCTCTTCGTACATCGGGAGCACGTCGCGGGATTTGATGTAGGTTGATTTGTCTTGCTTGAGGAGAAGAAGCGCATCGCGTGTGCGCAGGAGGCGCTCGAGAATAGGTTGCTCCTTGGGGTCGAGCGGAGCGGGGACGGCGGGGGAGTCCATGATGAGAGGGTGTAGATAAAAGGTGGGGGGTGGAGGAGGGAGATGAGAGAGAGAGGGAGGTGAGGTGTGGAGAGGAGGGGTAAAGGAAGGTAGTCGTGATAATGAGTGTTGAGAGCAGATCTCAAGGCTGTGGGAGAATGCGACGAGATAGTAAAAGAGCCAGCAGCCTTGGCCTAGGCAAGTTCCGAATTGAGTGGAAATGACGAGGCAGCATCAGATGATGAAGGGGAATAGTTAGGTAGAGAGACAGTACTCATGTAGTAGATTAGATGATGATGGCATCGCCGAGCGGCATTTCCCCATCGGGGCTAGCGTAGAGTCACGGGCGAGGAGAGGTGACGCTAAACCCAAGACGGAGCAGCCCTAAGCGAGGGCTTTGACGCGGCGGAAACACACAACTTCCGTAGTGGGCGAAGCGTTAGTCACTCACCGTCCGACTCCCCTTCTCGACCAGGCCAGTTACAAAAAAGTCCTTCGTCCTTTTTTCCTCTTTCCTATTCCCCATCCCTCTCGAGACTCCAGTCCAGTCCAACCTCTCGTCGACCATCATGTCTACCTCTGAGCTCGCTTGCTCCTACGCGGCCCTCATCCTCGCCGATGATGGCGTCGAGGTCACCGTACGTATCCCATGTGCTTGATTGTGAAATTTGACTTTATAAATCATTTGTCTCTCTGGAGGATTTCCCCCCTTGGTCGCATCGGAAGTGGTGCTAGGATATGATAAGCAACATGAATGAAGAACAGGGTCGCCAGCAGGAGGAGGAGGAGGAGGAGGAGGAGGAATAAGCGATGGATTTCGATAAATGGATGGGAAACCTTGTGCCAAACACCAAATGCGACAAGATCTGCGATGGACTTTGGGGGGAAACAAAGCTGGATTTCTCGCGTTTCGCACAGTTTCTAGGGGACATAGAACAATCAAGCTGACTAGGATTTTCATCTGCAATACAGGCCGACAAGCTCCAGACCCTCATCAACGCCGCCAAGGTTCCCGAGGTTGAGCCCATCTGGACTTCCATCTTCGCCAAGGTAAATACCTAATTGATCCGTGCATTCCCATTACCATTATCGCCTCTTTCTCTCTCGACGCTCGCAAATCTTTCGACGCTCCCGCAACGAATTCGATCTATCTATTCTCAAATCAGACACTCACCACTGGCTTTTTTCCCCATAGGCTCTCGAGGGCAAGGACATCAAGGAGCTCCTGACCAACGTTGGCTCCGGTGGCCCCGCCGCTGCCGCCCCCGCTGCTGCTGCCGGTGGCGCTGCTGCCCCCGCCGAGGCTGTTGAGGAGAAGAAGGAGGAGGGTACGTTTTCACCACCACAACCACGATCCCGGTCCCTCGAAGAAACAGACAGATGGCTAACGCATTCCCTACAGAGAAGGAGGAGTCCGACGACGACATGGGCTTCGGTCTTTTCGACTAAGCGTCCTAAATCCTACGATTGGATCTGGATTCCCCATAATTTCCTTTTTGCTTCCTCGTTTCCTTTCTATCTCCTTCTCGCCCCCTCGCATATCTTGTACCTAACAATACTCGACCTCACGAAGATCAAAATGGGAAAATTAAAAGAACGAATTAAACGGACAATGGATATCCGATGGGACTGGGCGCTCCGGCTTGCATGATGGGCTCCAACGTGACAGAGGTACTGGACCGGATGACGCTAGGATTCCGGGCCCGTGGGATATAGTCGAGGCTGTACGGAGCGATGAAGGGGATCTCCCTTGTCTGCAGTCAATCCGTACTTGTTTTGATGTCTTATGTCGTGTTATGCTTGTTGCTAGCTATGTTTCGAGCTTAGGTGCCCAGCTCTCATGCAATGTCTGTCATGCGACCATGAGCAAAACCTTCGTCCCCGGATTCTTTTGTAGATTGTAGATGATAAGTCTGGAAACCACGAGCACTAGAATATCATGCATGTGATGGTCCACTCACTCCGCTGATAATGGTCATAAGTCACAGAAGGTCTTCAAAGAATTAGACAGAATATATAACCCAACAAGCAAGAAAATGAAAGCACGAACTTTTCCATGGAAGCGTCAACCGCCCAGCGCGATACCCGCCAACCCTTATCTACTAATAAAGCACGACATCCCCCGCCAGCCAGCTAAAACATGAGACAACGCTAAACCACCCGCCATTTTAGCCAAACAACACAAAAACTAAATCAGGCCATTATACTGTACTCTCCGAGCTTTGAACAGCATAGAGCCGGAATTGGATGAATATCGTCACATCCTCGATCATGGTGCCCAAGGAGCCAATCAGCCATGGGACGTTGGTGATTATATAGTTCCTTTCCGTCGAGTGGCACAGAATCTGGAATTGCAAAGAGTCAGTCAAGTCAAAGAATAGCGTTAGACAGAGCTTACCCCGGCGCCATATGTCAGGTTTCCCATGAGAGAAAGGATGAAAAAGAGAAGCGAGAGTCCTGCATGAGGTGTCAGCGAGTCGGACTGAGCCTCCGGCGGTTACACATGATGACACATACCCTCGCACGACTTTTCGCTGTAGTTCTTATAAATCTGCGGTAAGCGCGCGCTGCTGTATTGTTAGCATTACCCCAACCTTTATAAACAGGCCATCACCCAACCAAAAAAAAAGCACAAATGCATGAAACTCACCCCAGATAGCAGAGCGCGCTGATATATCCCAGCACCATTGCGCCCGGTGCCATATCTACTCCGCCATTGACCTCCTTGGGAGCCGGCTTCCACACGCCCGTCTGCCAAGCAATAGTCCAACCGGCCATCCCAATAACACAAATAGCCAGCACGCTGCTGAAGTTCTTCACCCACGCCTTGCGACCGACGTCATTCTCCTCCACGATCTTCGCGAGCGTATCTTCCGGCCCGGTGGAGACATTCCCATAACCACTGTGGTGGCCATCGCCCTGGACATAGCCCTCCGCCCGGCGCGCAGCCGGACGATGGTGCTCAACTGCGTCGCTAAACCGCCGACCCAGCAAGGGTGTGATCGTGTCGGGGGTTTCGACGGATGAGCGTCTACGGCGATGGCGCGCCGCGGCTCGGCGCGAGTTGCGGGCTTTATAGTACAGACATTGGCTGATGAGGACACCATCTGCGATACAGAAGTAGACGGCAATGGCGACAATGACGGGGACCAGGCCAGCCCAGGCGCCGCCGATCAGGTTGGTGATGTCACCGACGAACCAGACGAAGAGGAAGAGGAGGGAGATCGCTTCGGCGTTGCCGTTGCGGTAATTTTCGATGAGTTGAGGGACCTGTACATTTCTCATCAGCCTGGATTTTCTGCGACACATCCTGCAGGTGCAGGGCATACCAGGAGGAAGATCCAGCAGGTGAGCGAGATCGAGCCAAGCAGCCCGGACGCTGCTTCGCGCGAGGTTAATGACACGAAGTCGACCATGGAGACGATGCTGTCGCTTGACAACGGCGTCGCCATGTCGAGGGCTTGTGGATGTGGTGAAAAAGGAGAGGGGGTGTTTCTGATCAATGGCAAGCAATTAATCCGTGACGGTGAGACAGAGAGATAAGACCCGTTCTCGGCGGAAATGCGGTGATAGCGGCTACGGTAGGATTCCCTGGCGGTCAGAGCGCATGAAGTGCAAGGGCGAAAGTGAAACCACACAGTCAGAGTTTTCACTGCGGTGATCGAGGAGGTGGGAAGCGCGATGGTGGTGGAAAGAGAGTGTGCAGGACAAAGCGAAAGAAGCTGCTAAATTAGTCCGACTGAGTTCTCATTGATTGACTCACGGGATCAATGACGGATTTCGAGAAGAGCTGGTGGAGCCTGACTAAGCCGGGCTTTGCAGACATCATCGTCGGCGATTTCAAGGTTCCTTCCCTCGGCTTCTATCTTAGCTTCAAGGTTACTAGCGAGTAAGACCAATTGCTGCCCAATTTCACGACGTCCTGATCACTACTCTTCTATTTCATACTCATCTTTCTAGCGCACATAACGATAAGGTAACCTCAGTGGGGTATCAAATATCCTCCTCTTCATCGTATCGAAGCAGCTGCAATTCATCCTCCAGCATGGCAACCGCCAGCTCGCCCATAGCCTCGCGGATAGGCCCTCTTAACAATGATTCCTGTTCCGACTCCGGCTGCACGGAGTCTAACGCATCTACATACTCGGTCAAAGGAGAGTAGTCGACGACATCTCCCCAGTTTCCTCGATCCACCCCGTATTGTTGGAGGAATGCCTGAAGCGCGTGCATACCGTCGCTCAACAGCCATTGCTCCAGAAGCAGTGGCTGGTCGGCACTCGGATGTGCCTGTGCATTATTTGTCTCCCCTCCGTGAGCTGATATGTCATCGGCCTCAATCACCTCGTCGCCATCACGTTGGAATGCAGGGAATTGATTTACGTTGTTGTTCAGCTGATCCAGAAGATCCCGAAGCCATTGAGGGCGCCCCCCACCTGGGGGAACTGGGGCTACCCACGGCGGAGTGGGATCAGACTGCTGGCGATGAGCCTCCGATCCTTGCGGAGGAAGAGGGTCTGACGACGAGATGCGTCCAGAAATGAAACGTCCCGGAAGGAAAGTCGTGACCTTCGGAATATCGGAAATAACGACGTGGCGCGCAATGTCAAGAGTAATCTCTGGCGGTTCGACAGGCTCCTCTTCTTCCGGCAACGTGTCCGCCACCTCCACGATCAGGGAGACAGCTTCCGGAGTATTCCAAAGATCCTTTGCTCGAGAGATGTAGAGTTCAGTAAGCAATTCGTGGGAAGTTGTAGGAGGCATCTTGCCCCAGATACGCTTGGGCATAGGCTGGATGTCTAATTCCTGCGCGAGCTTGCAGAACACCCACGGGTAGCGGGACATGGCCCGGCGAAGCTGCTCGCGGCAATCCTTGGGTTTGTTCAGTCGCAGATATGCCAGGGCGAGCGAACATTGGATGTTAGGCAGAGTCTCCCAACCCTTGCTCAGCCGAGTCTGGGTGCACAGATCGACAAAGTGAGAGTACTCTCGACCTCGAAGCGCCAGGTGGTCGATCAACAAGCGTATGCAGTACGGATCGCTCTCATTAAGACCCAGAAGCAACTTCGCCCACTCGTATGCCGTCCGCCACGTTCCCTTCATACCCAAATTGGCAATATACCGCCAACCGACAAGCCAGAGTTCCCGGTTCGCCTCGTGCACGAAGTCCAGCTTCGCCTGGCCTTGCTTCAGCAGGTTGCCAAACGAGGAATGAGCCGACCGCCCGATATTGAAGAGCGCTCGCTCAAGCAGGTCCGCGGAGACGGCGTGATCACCCTGGTGCTTGGCAATCTCCGACACCTGGAGGAGAGTGGAGATATGGTAGGGGTTGTACTGCAGAAGATGAATCATACGCTGGGGGTCCATCGACTCCACGCATAGCTCAAACTGCCTCTGCACATCCGTGTACGCCGCATTATGGAGGATCTTGTAGACCGTATTGCCGTCCGGGCGCTTCTCGACCAGTTCCATGCCCAGACCTCCGCTGGGTGCCCGGGGCCATTCATCCCTGCCCTGCATAAGGACATTCCGCCGCAAGGTCACGCCAGCCAGACTCTGACCCCGGCTCGCCGGACTGTACCGCCCCGTCAAAGCCTGCCCCAAATCCAACGTCTCCGGCCCGCGGTCCCTCCTGCGCCCACCTGCCCCGCCGGTATCCTGATCAAAATTCTCCAGGACCACATTCCCAAACAGCTTCCGCATCTCGTTCGTCGCATTGAGGTTCCGCGGCTCGATCCCGAGCAAATCTTCCGGCGTTTTCGCAAAGGACGCATCGCGGCCCGGGCCTGCGCCAGCCCCGGCCGGGTGTTTCGGGTCAACAGCTAGTGCCTTGAGCGCGCGATCAATCTCATCTTCTCCTGCCTTACTCACGGCAGACTTCTCTGGTTTGGCGGCGGCGGCGGCGGTCGCGGTCGCCTTCTTCTTCTTGTTCTTGTTTTTCTTCTTGTTCTTCTTACTCGAGTTCGTGATCTTCACGGGAGTAGACGCTTCTCTTTCGTCCTTCTCCTCCTCTTCCTGTTCTTCTTCCTCAGCCTCTTGCGCGGGCTGAGTCACCGGCTCGGACCCCTCATCTTCGTTCGCGGATTGTTCGTCTTCCTCGTCTTGATCGTCGTCGCCATCTCCAAAGGAGTTGAGAAGATCGAAAGCATTTAGTTTCGGTTTGGATGGCCGTGAGACAAGCTCATCTTCACTCGAGCCGTCGTTCTCTTGCTCGGCTTGGAGTTGCTGTTCGCGCTGCTTCTGCAGCTTGCGGATGGCGCGTGAGGACATTCGAGTGGGAAAGGTGAGGCGGTGTTGGTAGGGGATGTAGCGATAAGTCTTTCAGCTGATGAGTAAGGAGCCTCATGTATAACAATAATGAAGAGAATTGAAACGGGTTGTTAATTAACAGAGGAGGGGTTTTGCAGAGAAGCAGAGGAGAGAGAAAAGAATCTCTGCATGGGTTATTCCGCGGGGAATGACGACACGGCCGAGAGGGGCTTAGCGGCGGATCTTGTATGCTGCCGATTACAATAAACTCCACTGCAGCTCCAGGCTTACATCAACAATGCCCTAGTTCATTATAGCTACTTGTGCAGGCATGTGGTAGATTTACCTTGTATTCGGGTTTTTGAATTGGGACAAGTCGATTCAAGGTATGCGTATAGAGCAGACCTTATTTGGACTAAGTACAGTGTGTAGTACAGAAAATACATACCACTCCACTCACTAAACTGCCCAGTAGCAGAGCACGCGCCACCCTTCCCATACAGGAAAAAGTGATTCCAACAATGGAGTATCTACCGTCTTTCATCCTGACTTGCCCTTCAAGTTTACCAGCTTCTCGACCTCTCCAATCCATTTCAACGAGAACTCCTCCTCCGTGAACCGTAGCGCAGACTTGCGCGCCCTCAGCCGCATTGCAACCTTTTCCTCTTCCGGAAGAGCCAAGGCAGCCTCAAATGCAGCGGCGAACTCGTCCTCCGTACTGGCGCGAAAACCCGTTGCACCGTCGCCAAGATCGACGACAATATCCTCACGGGGACCGCCGGAGTCATGGACAACACTGATCAAACCGGCAGCCTGGTACTCGACAACGCAAATGCCAAAGTGCTCGTTCCACATAGTGTTGACTCCAATAGAGGCAGATGCCAGATGCTCGAGAATGGTGGGCCAGCTCGCGTCACAGAGGAATGTCGTATTGTCACGGATGCGCAGCTCGTGGGCGAGTAAGCGGAGATTGTAAATGTGAGTTTCGTCTGGAGACGAGTGGCGGACGGATCCTATGAGAATGAGTTTAGGCTCTTTCCCGTGTTCAGAAGAAGCATTGTTGCGATGATTTTGGAGGAATTGGGCAAAAGAGCGCAGCAGTAAAGGGTGGTTCTTTTCCGGACGGAACTGGGCGATGCAAAGAATGACGGGTTCCCGGGACTTTTCCCTTCCGGCGTCGACCTGGATACTGGATTCGAGTTCAGATACAGCAGTGGGCGGGAAGATGACAGTTGGCTCCTCATGAATATTGCTCTTCCGAGAAGGGCCCCAGAGGCTGCGAACGTGGGCAGATGTCCAAGAGGAGTTGCACATGACGACGTCAACGTGGCCGCCGACCCAGCCGTATAGCTTAGCGAAGAGGATCCAATACTTGCGCTTAACCTGACCCTTGAGACCCTTGCCAGCGCCGGCGTTGATGCCTTGTAAGCCAGTCTGGTCGTCCAGGGAGCTAAGCATGTCGGTGGAGATAGTGGGGTAGTGAACGTAAGCGCCAGTTGGGACGGAGGGAAAGAGCAGCTTGCTGAAGGCCAAGGTGAAGGCGTAGCCCATAGTGTCAACGAAGACATCCGGAACAAGAAGGCTGAAAGCATCGTAGGCGACAACTAGAGAGCCCAGAGACTGGCCCAGCAAAGTCATGTAGGGATATATGCTGCTGACCACATATTTGCGGGTGGTAAGGTAAAGCAGCACGACAGTGGGAGCATGTAGGTGAATATTGAATCGATTCTGAGACGTAAGATACCATCCATACCGTAGATAGAAGCCAAACTTACAGCTACCCGTTCCAGCATAGCCGCCTTGTTGACCTCGTGGTCGCCGGTGTAGATAGCGCAGATAGCCTTAGGCCAGCGCTTTTGGGTCGCTCTCACAGCCTCCCAGAGAACACGTTCGCCCCCGCCACCGGCGTTGCTGCATGACATTAGCTTGTTATAGGCGCCTGAAGGGAAAGCTCTTACCAGAACGGGTGGAAGAACCCGATGATGCCATCCCAATCATCGTTGGTGTTGTTGCCAGCTATTCCGGAACTGGTACTGGACGAGGTATCGACCCTCTCCCAGTCCTCATCTTCCGTCTGATTTGCTATTGCTTTGGCGGGCTTCTTCCTCGCGAACTCCTCTTCATCGGCGCGGACGCGCGAGACGATGTACTCGCGACGAGACCTCGTCCTCTTCTGCACGGCCCATCCCACAGCGCGGAGCACCAGGCGGAGAGCGGCCAGGGGGAGCTGGGGCAGGAGGACGCAGGTGGCGAGGAGGGTGAGAAGGGTCAGAAAGGACTTTAGTATGAGCAGCATCATGGTTCAGTGAGGGACATGGTAGAAGTCAAAAGGGTTGAGAGAGATAATTGACAGCGTGGAGAATACGTAAATAGCACAAGTGGATTGATTGATGGGTGGGTGGATCTCGAGCCAGTTCCCGCCGGCTGACGAGTCACAGGATCGATAAGATAGTTGGCTGGTCGGTCTTATCAGCACGTGATATGCATCTAGATCACGTGTATCGTTTATTTTGCAGCCAGTGTCCGGCCATTACTATTTTCTAGATCCAGACTGCTCTTATTCCCTCTAGCATTGAACTGTACAGTACTATCCATATTTCCCCCCCCTTTAATTCAACCTCTTTCTTGTACATAACCCTATTTGAAACCCCGGAAACGACACATTAATATACACAATTGACCCAATTGACCCTCAAATCACCGCCACTATGCTTCAACCCCTCCGTCTAGCCCGCGCGACCGGGAAAGCGACAAAATCACCACCCAGACTCCAATCCCGATCGTTCCACTCCACAAAACCCAACCCCTTCTTCGCCGAAGTCATGAGCAGCTCATCCTGGTTCTTCCACGGCATTCACGACATCTCGGGTCTCCCCTGGGCCTACTCGATCCCGCTGACCGCCCTCCTCGTCCGCACCGTCATTCCCCTACCTCTCCAGATGTATACCAAACTCCAAGCCTACCGCGAACGGTCCACGGTGCCCCTTCTCGCCGCATGGGGCCACCTGTACCGCAGGCGCGCGCAGAAGCTCCAACAAGTCGCCCGGCACGGGGCCGGAAAGCCGTCGTCCGACAGGCACGGGCCGCTCAATCTGAAGGCGATCGCCGCCGACGTGGACCGCGAACGGCGCGCCATGCGACGGCGGCTGGGGATCGTGCGCTATTGGCAAGCGCTGCCGTTCCTGCAGCTGCCCATCTGGCTCTCGTTCATGGAGACCATCCGCATGATGGCGGGGAGGGACACCGGCCCGATCCAGTGGGTGCTCTCGCTGGCCGGCGTCGAGCTCGACCCGGCCAGCCGCGTCCCCGTCGAGCCGGCCCTCGCGACCGAGGGCGCCCTCTGGTTCCCCGATCTGCTAGCCGGCGATCCCACGGGCGCGCTGCCGGCGCTGCTCGCCGCGTCCATCCTTCTGAACATCCACCGCGGGTGGAAGGCGACGCCGCTGAGCGAGATGGCGGAGCTGCCGGTCCCCGCCTTGGCGAAGAAGCTGTCCATCCGCGGGCTGCGCTTCTTCGTCCAGCTGCTGGCGCTGAACGTGGGCCTCGCCTCGTATGCCGCTGAGATCCCCGTGGCGTTGCTGCTGTACTGGATCTCGAGCAGCAGTGTCGCGACGCTGCAGAATTGGGCTCTCGATAGGGTCCTGGACGCGAGGAAGAAGAACGACCCGGAGCATTGGAAGCAGGTGTATCTGCTTTTTGAATCCCCGGCAGCGAGGCAGGCGAAGAAAGCGCAGAAGGAGGCTGATGTCGTAAGGTGAACGGACGGGGGCTTCGGTTGGTTTTGGAATCGGACAGTCCATATCATCTGGTACCTCATCCCTGCACAAAAGAGTTGTGGGTGATTTGGTTTCGCGTGCGCACATCTCACCCAGCATGGAGTTGCTTCGCAGCTCCAAATCGACATGGGGTCCGGCCGCTACAAGCTTCAAGTAAGCAAGTGGGCCGAAATGATTTGGTCGCTTTGAGAGCAACTCGACCACACGGAAGAAAGGGAGACTCGCTTCCTCTTTCGAGGGGCTGATTGTCCCCTCTTGGCCGGGTCTATCTCATCTCGCCTTGCCAAATACGAAGTCCACAGTACAAGCGCTGTAAATATAGTATCTGAAGCAGCAAAACTCGCGTGGATTCCCGGGGTTGTGACAGACAGACCAGCCAACAGAAGGACTAGGATCCTTGAGTCATCCTGTGGGCCATGCACCATACTACCCAGAGGTTTTCCATGAATCCAAGTCATACGCACATTGTGAAAGCGGTTCTTAGCTCTTCATGGCATACCATATCATCTATAACATGCTAGCTAGTCTTCATGCGATTGATTGCATATGAGCTGAAACAGCTTCGTCATCCCAGGCCCGCGGGACGTAATGCCACATAAATTCTGCTATGCAGATCCAACTCACTAGAATAGAAACCTTGTAAAATCCAGGGCAACAAGAACCGGATTGAGTAGAAAGAAACAGGGGCAGAGGATGGAGGAAGAGCCGAGGTCTATCCGATCTTTCTGGAACAATGATTTTGGAAGGGAGAAAGAGCACCTTGGAACCTCAGAACGAGATGCCGTGATGGTGGCTGCTTAATCTACAGTTTTGCCTTAGGAGGCTCCTCGGACGCGCTAGCCTCCTGGTTGACGGTGATAGTTCGAGAGTCAGGGCCCTCGCCGAAGAAAATAACCTCGACGGTGACGTCGTCACTGCCATTGCAAATGTTAGCACAATGACACGCCATATACACACTTAACATGAGGTACATACCGGTAACGCCGAGAATAGGGGCTTGGAAGCGTCAACAGGGCGCAAACCATATCCTTATCCTTGCCGCCCATAGCATTACGCACAAGATGAGTTGCCGCGTTGTTATCTTCTACGGTGAATCGACTGGCCGCACCAGAAATATCATACTGCTGCTGGCGGATAGGGCGGCGCTGGCCTTCCGTGCCAGTCTCAGCGACCGCCTCGACGGGGAGCTGTTTGTTTTCGAATCCAAACCAGCTGCGCAGCCAAGTCTTGCCGCTACCAGACTTCTGCTGCTGTTGTTCAACCCACTCTCCCACCAAACCAACAACTTCCTCATTGCTTAGCATCTCCCAGAGACCGTCCGTGGCGAGGACGAGGAAGTCACCCCGGCTGGGCTCGATCTTGGTGGTAGTAATCACAGGCTCTGCGGTGACATACGGAGGGGTCCTTAGCATGGGGTGGGGCGTGCGGCCGAAGAATTGCCGCTTGATCTTCTCCTGAGTCTCCCTGCTCCACTTGTAAAAAGCATCGCCAAAGGATCGGCTGGGTTCCAGCTGGCCGAGGATTCGTCCATTGCGTACAACATTGGTCTCTCCCGGATGCTCCGCACGAAGGCGCTCCATCTCCGACGGAGTGCCGCCGGTTTGATCTTCGGAAAGCGCTGTCGCAGACCACTTTCCATTCGGGCCCCGACGGCCCAGAACAGCGCGCGAGTCACCGGCGACAGCAACCTTCAAGTCCTTAGACTGAGAGTCGTAAAAAGCCAGTAGCGCACAAGAACCAGAAAGAGCCGGAGCCAGCAGTTCGGCCGCGACACGGCGTGAGTTGGACTTCAACACCTTATCGACACTGTTGTATACGATATCATTGTCCAGTCGGACGAAGCCCTGTTTGATGGCAGCGTCCACCGCTTCAGACGAAGGAGTAAGCACCGAGGGATCCGCAGCTGCGGCTTTATAGGTGGAGTTCAGCTCCCGAGCAACATATGAGATGAGCACGTTACGCAGCTTGGCGGAGGTCGTCCAGCCACTGCAGGACATCGTTAGCATTTGCCAAATCAGCGTAACGGGGAACTCACGAGTGGCCATCGAACACGCCCCAGAACATCCAATCACTGTTGGCCTGGCCCTCTTGAGCTGCTGCCACGGAGGACGGCACCTCAACAACTTTCTCGGCGTGATCATCCTCGATAGGGGAGTTGCTGGGCACCTGAACAATATCATAGCGAACCACACCCTGGCCGCGATTCACAAGATATGACTCCTCGTTCTTCCGGAGTTTCTGGGTTGCCTGCTCCGGTGTCAACATTTCGAGAACTCGGCGATCGGAATCGTCCGTGTGCTTGGAGAGAGGCTGTTCTCCCGATAGCTCGGCGGTATAGAACTGGTCGTTGTCCACCAGAAGGGCACGGCGGGTGGTTTCCGCGCGGTCTTCGGCGTGGACGCCCGCAGTGGAGACGGAGCCGATCGGTGAGGCGGATGTTGTTACGTTCCAGGCTGCTGACGGCTGGGCACCGCTGTTGCCTTGGTAAGCATACCAGGCCCCTGAAGCAACGACCGTGGAGATCACCGCGAGCGAGAAATTTCGAAGATGCATCGATGACTGTAATGTGGCGGGGAGGAAAGGGGGATATCTGCCCGCGGAGAAGGAGGGCGGACGGAGACTGAGATTAGGACTGCTGGAGAAGGACACCGCGCACGGTTTCCTACCGGCAGCTTTCCATCCTGCTGGCACGCGACGGGCAGTACGGAGAGCGTGTAGAGCCGCACGACGCATTTGACTGATAGGTAAAGCGAGAGAACTATGGGCAGGGAGTTTCTGGACTTTCTCTCGGTTTTTGGGGGGGAAATGTAGAAGGAAGCGAGAATTGGAGATTCAATACTGGGAGGAGGCAAGAACGCGGAGAAAGACAGCAGAAAGAAGGCGGGCGAGAGATTGCGTCATGTGATACCGCTCTCGTTATCAATCAGTACCCAGCCATTACCCCATTACAGCAAGCAATAGTTCGGCTGCAATCATTCGCAAGGGAAGTTAGGTCTAGAGATGAAAGAAGATCAAATTTAAGCATGCAGAAGAAGAAAAGGGATATCCCAAAAACTCAAGCATGCCCCTCCACACAAAGGCCATCTTGATATCTCGCACACAACACTAACTGGTGCAATTCCCATGGGTATGAAAAAATCGACAAAATCCTTCGTGATCACATGAGAAAATAAAGACCCCGGTCCAAACTGAGAGTCAACGGGGTCGGGAGACCGAAAAAAAAAATAACCAATGATGAACCAAGATTTGAAAAAGAATGAAGAAAAGCCCATCGGCGATCACCACTAGCCCGTCCGTCTATATAGGAGCAACACGGAAGGCAGGCCGCCTTGTCGATCTCAACGCCGAAGCCCATCTAACGCAAACCGCAATCATGACGAAACTGGTTCCCAGCTAACCAGAAGGAAATCTTTCGGTGGGGTATGTAATGGATAAGATGCATCCGAACACTAAAGTAAGGGAACAGGAGGTAAGGGGGGGGGAGATAGATAAAGAAAATCGAACCTGTAAAAAGAGGATGCTTTCAGAGGCAAGGAGACTCATGTTCTCCAGTCGGTGTCTTGGTAACTTGTATCGCCTGGGTTGATCCCCAACATCTGTCCCTGACTATTCATGTCATAGATGCCCGGCCCACCCGCATAGCCTCCGCTCATGCCAGACACAGTGCTCAGACCGGACTCATCGTCTTCAAACCCAAACTCGCCGCCAGAGCTTGCATCGAAACTACTACGGCCCCCGATATCGCCAGTATCATCTGCCGTGGCAGGTATTTGATCCCATTGCAAAGTCTGGAGGGCAGGGTACTGGGCCAGCAGAGCTGCGGGAAGGACGAATCCGCCGGTGGCTTGACCGTCCATGCCTGAAACCATCAATGGAGGGGGCATCGGCTGAAGATGCTGCTGCTGCTGATCCATAGCCGAGCGCTCTCGGTCCTGGGACTCCTCGTCCAGCAGAGGTTTAATGCAAATTCGGCCAGCCTCCGATCGGAAATGACGGCCAAGCGCATCGGCGCGTGCGAACCGGCGGCCACAACCCCACTGGCCACCCCGAGACAGCTCGCCTCGACAGACGAATTTCTTTTCCCCAGAGTGCAGTCCTTCGTGTCGCTTGCGATCATGCTGTCGCGCAAATGCTTTCCCACATACTGTGCAGACAAATGGTCTTTCGTCCGTGTGGGTGCGCAAGTGCGACCGAAGATTGTAGGCTCGCGTGAATCGTTTGGGACATAAATGGCATTGGAATGTTGCGGGGTGTTTTTGAACTCGTTTTGAATCGTTCAGGTTCGCGCCAGGCCGCTGAGGATCGGCAAGGCCTAAGATGTAATTCCGACTATCGATTGATGAAGTGGATAGGCGACGGCCTGACCTTGACGGTGAAGGTTCGCGTGAGCTGGGATTGCTTTGCGGTTGGCGCCCAACAGAGTCGAATGGCGATAGTGAGCGCGGTGACAACACATTAAACGGCTCCAGGTTTGTTGAAGTCGAAGAAGAACGCGCGCGAGAGGCTGGATGAGCATATGGATCCGACTTACTGCGCATACGAGAACCTAGCAGATAGTCGAGTTAGCACTAAGTAAGACACCAAGTAGGAAGGGAAGCCTACGAATGGCGACTGGTGGACTCAGAGAATCCAGATTCGCAGCGGGCTTCGACTGGGGCGCATTCGAGTTTTGGGACGGGGGTGCGAATTCAACGTTAATGGAAGGAGGCGCCATCTGAGACGCTTGTCCCATGTCTCCAGGGCTGGTATTTCCTTGGGCCGCCAGACTCTCTGCGTAGATGTCGGTTGGTGGAGTAGGGTATTGCGTATTCAGATCGGGTGCTGATATATATGGAACGTTGGGAATCATGTCCGCGCCTTGTTGCGGCATCAATTGCGGCGAGATATACGGGCTGTGTGCGGGACTGAGAGCTGGTTGTGAGTGCGATTGCTGATGCTCGGACAGTGTGAAAGATTCGATTCCCAGCGCATTCTCATACAACCCGGGATCATTCTGTGGGGCAAGAAGAGGGGAAGGATTGTTGTCGAACCCATCGAACGATTCGTGCTGCGACATATACGGGGAATGAGCGGCGGATGAGACCTCAGACACTTCTGACGGTGCCCTGCGGTGGCCCTGGAATGCGGAATTGCCCATGACTGCCTGCCAGTCGTGGTGTGAATTGCCGGACATGTAGGCGGCGGTAGCGGGATCCAAGGAGGCATGACGAGAATGTTGCGGGGTATAGTAAGTTCCTGGAGTGGACGTCGGAGGCGACATGGGGCCGGGGGAGGAATGTTGATGATAGTCTTGCGGCGAGATCGGAGACAGTTGTGGTGAGGCCGCACGGTGGGAAGAGGGTATCTGACTGATCAAATCGACGGGATTGACTCCCTGATTAGCAGGCCGGGATTGTCCGTGAGGATCAAGCATCAGCGGCGAGTCGTATTCGGGAGCGGCCGTGCTGTTGGGGCTGGGGTTCTGATAGAGGGCAAAGTCGAGATCGGCTTGGTTCGAATTCAGCAGTGTGGAAAAATTCTCCTCTGAAGGTAGTTGCTGCTGGTGCATGGACAACCCGGCCGACTGGTCCAATTGATGGACTAGGTTGGAATTGAAAGATTGAGGCAGCTGAAGGGTTTGGGAGAAGCTCTGCGAGGCCGGCGCCAGTGTTTGCGCGGAGAGATAAGCGGCGGGGTTGTAGCCGTAAGAATCGGGTTGGGAGACGTTGGAGAAGGCAGGAAATTGAGCGGTCGTTACGACCGAGACATCTAAGGTCAAGCCCGATGAGTGATCATTATAAGGATGTTGTGAGTTGTGAGCCGGACTGGCGCTGCGATTTTGTCCATTGGCGGGAGACGGCCCCGATTCGCGGAGCGTCTCTTGAGAAGTCATGATGACGGACGGGGAAGATCCCAAAAATAGATCCCACGCGATGGAGACTGTGATCGCGAAGAAAATAGATCAGATCCGATTGAGTCTCACCCAGCCGGGAGAAAGGAACAAAGGTTAAGAAGAGGCCGAGAGGGGGAAGAAGGGCAGGTTGTCGTAGGGTGAGGGCAGCAGACGAGTCAGATGCGGCGGAAGGAGGAGGGGGGGGGAGTGGAGGAGGGGAAGACAAGCAGGGCGGCAAGATGAGTTGAGTGGTTCGATTCACGGCCAGGCACAGCAATAGCACAAGGGGGGGGGGATGCGATTTGAGCTGTCATTCGCGTGAAGAAAGGGAGGCACCGTGGATCAGAGGGAAGAAAAAATGACCGCAGCAAAAAGAGAGGAGAGTTAGCGAGGCAGAGAAGTAGGAAAAGAGACACAGAAGATTCAGCCTCGTGGCGCAAGCATGAACGGTCGGTCTGGAGGTCTGGAGGGGGGGGGGAAGTTTCACATTCTCGGGCAGCAGGGGACATGCGTGTAGCAATCCAGCCAATTCTCCCACGGCTCAGCTGTTCCCAACCAAGGGAAGAGGAAGAAAGTCAAACTTGTGAGCTGACAAGCAAGTTGCAAAGGAAAGTAGTTAATTATAAGATATAGAAAACCCCAAGCCGGAGCAAGGGAGGGGGGACAAGAGGGAAGACAGATAGATTAATTAAAAGGGAGAAAGAAGGAAGAGAAGACAGCTGAGGCAGGACGGACAGGCGCCTGGATGCCTGAATGGGCGCGGCAGGCACGTGCAGATGAAGACGACCTCATTTTGTGACCCAATGATAATATCATTCTATAAGCAAGAGCAATAATCTACGTAAGTACGGTATTCTTCATCTATCACAGTATCCAATACTAGTCTATCCACGTACATGAGTACATTGCTTTCTGTGATCATCATTCTTGATCGCATCTCAATCAACCCCAACAGAAAGTTGGCGCATCCCTTCTGCGTGACGCCGGCCACTTCAGCTGCCGGCAAGGCAGATTTCCAAGATCGGCAACAGACTAATAAATCTACATTACGATGCGACTAGTGCATAGGACCTGTGGTCAAAGCACTCCGGAATATCCGAATAATCCTCAACTCTAACCAACTCCCTCCTGTACTCAGGGGGAGACTCTATGTGATCATTCTCCATTGTCCCAACGGGCGAGCCGCTATCGGGAGGAATTAAGGCTGCAACCGCCATGCCCAGAGTTGGGGGCGGGCTCCAGTCTACTGCGTCACAATTCACAAAGAAGCGTCGTTCTCTTGTTTGATCTCCCTGATTCCATAAATCAAGACAATTCGTAGACTCTTTCTGTTCTGGGATCGAGTTGCAGCAGGTCACTACTGCTCCCAGGTCCGAATCGATTCGCCCGCAAGGCAGTAAGCAAGTAAGAATGAGTTAGGTACCTAAGTTACCATCCCCAATTGAATAATACGGAAACCTATGCCCTCACTCCTTCATGCATCAAAGGAAAAACAAATCGAATTCAAAGGAGAAAAGAAAAATGTGCCCCCAAAATTAAATCAGGGCCTCGTATTCCTCCTGAGCGTGCGACAAACAAACCCCTCCATCCAATCAGTAATACCGGAGTAGTTAGTCGCGTTCTCCATCGCTCATCACTTACCAGAGACGGTCAAGCCACTCAGCCTCCCCTAAGCAAACTAAAAAGACAGCTCAGTCTGGCGTTGTGCTAGGCACTGACAGCTCTGGTTAGAATCTGAGCTTTCCCAGCAGAGCTCCGTCACGATCTAAGCCTTCTAAGGTACCTTGGTTCAAGCTCCTGGGCATAGAAATAGGCTTCGAATGCGACAAAGGGCTCAATTGCCGCACCGCGAGTGGGCAGCGGACAAGCTTTGGGTCACGTTTGCACAGCCCGCCCATGCGAAGAGAGGGTGAGATAAAAATAAGAACTAGAAGGAAAAAAAAAAAAAAAAAAAAGAAAGCGATTTCAAGGCAGAAGAACAAGAAGAACAGGGTATAACCGCTTCCTTGATTGTTCGAGGCTCTACTCCATGGTTTAGTTTATCTTTTATCGAAACCAAGATGAGCCCGGGCTTTTTCCTTACCCAGCCCTAATTCACCCGGCAGTACTAGTCAAGTAACCATTGTAGCACATGTCATCATCGTCCGAATTCAATAACTAGCTAAGCGAGCAACTGATATTCCAGCGGTTCCAAACGCATCGACACACTAATTCATCCTATCATGAAAACTGAGGACACCTTCAGAGCTCCCCGAGAGTATCAATGCTCTCGTACACTTTGTCCGTGGACGTGTCCACCATCAGATTATCAGCACAGCTCGACCCCAACCCAGCATTGGTGATCCAGGCCGGTTCCCAATAGTACACTCCCAGACCATCCGTGGTGGCCTCCACCACGGCGGCCAGCTTCTCGAGGAATTGTTGCTGGCCTGCCACCGAGAAGGGGATCGAGCTCAGATCCGATGGGAACGAGTACGCCGGGCTCGGGCATGAGACTGGCCAATTCGTTTCCACAACCACCACCGGCTTGTTGTAGGTCGACTGCAGTTTCGCCAGGCTAATCTTCAGAGATGCCAGAGTCGCTGACGCGCCGTAGAACGGGTAGTAGGAGACGCCAAAGTAGTCGAAGTCCGTGGACAAAAGCTCGCCCGTGGCCAGAACGGTCTTGTAAAAGTAATTCTGCTGGTCCCAACTCCAACCGTCATCCAGATGTATCATAATTTTAGGTTTTGTCGCCAGGTTGGAATCCTTTACGCCCCAGGCTCCCGAGTGCAGCAGGGCGCCGATGTTCGAGTAGCTGCTTGTCTCGCCAAGGGGCCAGAGAAGCCCGGCACGAATCTCGTTGCCGATCGAGATAATCTCGATGTCGATGCCGTTCTCCGCGAAGGTGTTGCAAACCTCGAGAGTATAGTTGTACAGCTGCCACTTCAGTGTACCGAGGTCGGTGGTGGACCAGCCGGAAGGGGTTGTCTAATCGTCACGGCCACGGTTAGTCCTTGATCCTTACCGACTGGGCTGTCCAGACAAAGGAAGCAACTCACCTGGTGGCTAGGGTCCGCCCAAGTATCACTCAGATGCAAATCCAGGTAGATGCTCATACCAGCGGCCTTAACCCGCTTGGCTAGCTCCAGGTTGTAATCCAGATCATAGGTGCCATCGCTGGGATTTACCCACAAACGCTGCCGAACAGAATTGATGCCAGCATCGGCGAGAATCGCCTCTAGTGCTTGGGTCTTGCCGTTAAGGTTCTTGTAGCTATAGCCCTCATCTTCCAAAAGGAGGAGGGAAGAGATGTCTGCACCGCGATAGGTGAGCGCGGCGTGGGTAAGCAAGGGCAGCGCAGCCAGCAACAGAGGAGCAAACATGTTGAGTGAGCTGAGCAGGAGTCTCAGTCTGACAGATATTCAGAAAGCAACGTGAGAGAGCCGGGATCCCATGCGAGACTATATGGGCTCCGCGAAAGTGGGATCGATGGGCAGATGGGCAGTCATGTCCACTTCGCCGACGGCCAGCCCGTGGTACGGAGCATAATCCGTGAAGAAGTAGGCCTCTCCATCTAGCGTGTCCCAAGTTCCTCAGGATTCTCCACGTTTTAATCTAACCTAGCCGAAGCATAACGCTTGGGTACAGTAGCCTGAGCTGCCAGACCCGAAGGGGATTTGAGTGAACTCTGAGCAGCAGAGTCATTGGTGGAGGAATAGGATGAGCGGCCGGTGGGGAAGGGCCGGTGGCACGCCGGTGGCCTCATCGTGACCTTGGTCAGAACTCCCAAACAACCTCGCTTAGCCAGTGAGGCAGGAGAAGTGGATGCGTGACAGCAGACAGTCAAGCAGCATACGTCGGCTATGTAGGCACTGGACACTGTATAGCGATGAGTGGGAGTGAGTGAGAGTCTCCGAGAAGGTCCGTCCTCGGCATGGACTACTTCTTTGGGCGGCAGAATCACCAATCCACCGCTCTTGGCTCGTTTCACCCTCTGTTTCACTTGGATAGGCCAGGGGCAGAGAAAACGTCTCTCACGCAGCAGTTCATTGATAATAGGTACTGTAGATCGGCTCGCACCTTGGTCATCAACATCAACATCATCATCAGGTCAATCCGTCATCTCAACACATCCGCGTCTTGCGCGCGCAGTCACTCAATCAAAAGCCCGACTCTAAAGAATAAAGCAAAACAGAGAATCATAATAAAAGGGTAAGCCACAGCAATATTCAGGTGCAATGTATATATCCTGATCCCACGTCCCAAGTCAATCACTACATACAGGAAATCCCGGACCCCAGACCCAATGCAACAAACAAATCGGAGATATATAGAAGCAAATGAGAGCGAGGTAAGTAGAGCAATCCCTCCTCATGCCTCTCGAGCAACAAGCTAAATGTGAAACCCAGACCAAGTATGATCATGCCACCCATGCAATTATATGTACAAGCAATGTATTCGTGGTCCAACAGACACGCAATCCCAGAAAAAGAATTCCCAGATGCCAGGGAAGAGATGCAATAAGCCGGTAAAGGGAAAGGGCGGGGAACTAGAGAAATAGAACGGGGGGAGAAATCCGTCCAGGGGAAAGAAAACGACTAAAATGATATACATGCAAGAAAGGGTAATCCCCGCCGAAAGAGAAAAAGCCCCGGCGGGAGAAGCTTGATCGAAAAGAGAAACCACGGTATTCATAGGGGGTCATTCTCTATGGCAACCGCGACGTCAGAAACTGGTGAGTAGGCAGGAAGAATCCCCGTTCCGGTGATTCGAGAAGGTAGATAATATAGGAAATGCACCGCTGAGTTAGGACTTTGACTGTCCGGGCCGGATAATAGGCTTCTGAGGCGTAGCCCTCTTTTTGCCAATCACAAGACCTTCGTCTTCCGAGTCTTCTTCAGACTCTTCCTCATCATCGCAGTAATATCGGGATTCATCGTCCTCGGTCGAGCGCGACAGATTGAGAGGCGGGGCTTTCACCGTGTCATCGGTACGGAGGATTGAGGGGATTTTTGCCGTGGAATCACAATCCCTGTCTCTCGCACCACCCTCTCCCGAGATGGAAGACGCCCCCGACACCACGGATGGGATGCTTGCATGAGATGTTCGCTGAGACATTCCACTAGTATACTCATCTACCGAGGACGAAGAAATAGTAGCAGCTGAAGGCGGTGAGGTTGTCAAACAGGACTCGCCGGAGATGAAATGTTCAACCGAGGGGCCGGTAGCCTGCGTGTAAGCCTCATACGGCGGGACAAGTGTATCATGGAAGTCTGATCCATGTGGGCCACGGGTCGGTGCAGGGTCCATATCGAATGTCGATTCAATGCCGCTCCGTCTCTTTCGTAACAAGGCTTCTCGGGTGATGTGGAAGGGCTCGGAATGTCTACCTGGAAGCTGATGAGAGCGGTTGCGTCGATGTCCCGGGGATGTGGACAATGAAGTGTCATGGGGGATCGAAAGCAGATCTTCATTGGAACGCAGGGCAGAGTGTTGCATGTGGCCGACCGCAGAAGTAACACTGACGACCAGACTGGGCTCGGAGTGGCGGTCGCTGTCTAAAGATGCTGTCTCGCCAGAAACAGACCGATCGAAGCGCCAGTCCTGGGGCTGAAGTCCACGTGCTAGCCGACGGCTTGCGCCGCCAAAAAGCCCACCCAGGCTGGTAGTTCCTGAGTGTTCTACGCGAACAGGCGTGCCAGTCCGTTGTGGCAAAGGTGAGTTCCTCGAATCATGTGGCTTCACGGTCTTTGCAGACTCGGCTGTGGACAGGGTTGATGTTGCACGCTCAGGTGGGTCGGGGCGCACGATCCGCTCATGCGACGGAGCAGACTCGGACTGAATGAAGTAAGAGGTCTGCTCGTCCCGGCCGACCGGACTCGCAGTGACGCTCTGCGATAGGGGGTGTTCCCCATCCCTCAGATAGCGAAATGAACGCGACATATCTTCGTCACCCCTAAGACTCAGACGGCGACCCTCCCAGAGTGACTTGCCAGAGGCGGAGTCAGCGGAAGAATTGTTACTAGGAGTCCGCTTGCGACCATCCTTCTCTTTCGATCGTCCGGTCAAGAAATTGGACCATTTCGCAACATTGGACCGCACCCGCTGAAATAGAGGTACTTTGCTGACAGCCGTTGTGACTTCTTCGTTCGACACTTCGATCTTCTTGCCCTTGCATTGATATCCCGGGTCAGTCTCTTCCACCCAAGCTCTGGGGTTGGGGAGGCCGTAGAGAATCCAGGGATGGTGCTTGATCTCCTTCACAGTGATTCGCTTTACCGGATCCTTGGTCAACAGCCGCTTCAGGAGATCATAGAGTTCATCATCAATATCTTCATACACCAATTCGTCCTCCATTCGCTTGCTGTAGTCATCGAAGCGCGGCCACTGGCTAGCGGTATCAGGGTCCTCTCCGACCGGCTTCAGACGTTTCCGCGGGATGAAGACCTCTTTCTTCACGATCGTCTGAAACATACTATATTCGTCATCTGAGACAAATGGTAGGCGTCCAAAAATCATGCCGTAAAGCGTAACACCTAGAGACCAAACATCGATTGCACCCGTGATCCGAGGAGGACTGCCGAGACTGTCCACAAAATCATCGCCTGTGTAGCACAATTCCGGTGCATAAAAGGCGGGTGTTCCAACGGTTTTGGACAGCTCCCGTGCGTCATCCAGTTCGGTCGCGTCCGTTTCTTCAATCTGTTCTTCATCCTCGTCTCTAATAGGTCGACCAAGATAAGATACCCCAAAGTCAGAAATCTTGACCCGGTAGTTACTGGTGACCAGCAGATTGGCTGGCTTGATATCACGGTGAATGATGCCTTGGAAGTGCAAGTATTCCAACCCCAAGAGCGAGTCTCGGAAAGCGTTACGCGCCTCAGCAAACGTAAGGCAGGGCACATACGACATATCATCGTCGTCACTGAGCCACTCGGGCTCGGAAGGAGCATAGCCGAAGCTGCTTGATGCGGTGCTGAATCTTCTGTCGAAAGAGTAATCTGCATATGCGCCATACATGCTACCTTCGACTGCGGCCAATGCTGCTTCGGGACCTGATGCGTAAGAATGGCAGGGAGAAGATTGATTTTCATCGGAGCTCATCAGGGAACGGCTTGGAATGCGGGCCACACCCGGCTCTGCATCTTGCTCTTCGTCGGACTCTGCTCCGTGTTCCAGACTCCAGGCTGGAATAGGAGCCTCTTGTGCAAAGGCCGCCTGCGCTTCGAGCCGTTCACGAGCCTTTTCGCGTTGGCGGCGGAGGTGCCGGGCAGTTCTGACATATTGCTGACTTTCTTCCATGAATGAGGGGGTCTCGGGAATACCGGCCTTTTCGCGCTCTAATCGGCGCTTATCGACATGCACGATCTCCCGCAGACCTCTCTTGCGCCAGATAATTTCACCGTTTTCCACATACTCGAGGACTATGTATACTTTTTGTCGATTGGGGTCGTCGATCACTTCCAGCAGACTGACCACGTTTGGATGCCGAGCCTTCTTCAGAATAGCAACCTCTTTCTTGACCTTATCTTCGGGATTGCCCAATTTTCCCAGGCGACGACGTTTGGAGTATCGCTGAACAATCTTGATGGCGACCTTCTGTCGAGTTGTGACATGTCGGCCTAATTTCACTTTCCCATGCTCCCCACGTCCGAGCTCCTCGAGGATCTCGTATTGGTTGATCAGCTTGTTGCCAGTGACCAAATCTCGGTCTACCTCTGCTGTATGCGTCCTGTTCACTGAGTCAATAGCGGATCTTTCGCCAAGTCAAGAATAGTCCAACACGGAATTGGACAAAAAAGTGACTTGCATAAGATGAAGGCGGTGACTTACTCTTTAGGCGGTTGTAGATGCGTTGGGTGTAAATATGGACTACTTATCCGGCCTTCGTCATCCGATCCGATCGGGGTTGAGCGAGGGCTGCGCACGGAAAAGAGGCCAGGGCTAGAGATGGGCGTATTGCCCGCTGTGCGCGCAGCACGTGCTGGAGGGAATCGAGAAGCGGCCTCGATCCGAGACGGGTACGAACTGCGGGTGCGTAGGAAGGGAGGTTGATACGTGGGATGAACCTGGGATTGGAGCACAGCGTATGATTGATCCGGGTAGACAGGATAATCTACAGTATATTCTCCGGGTGGAATCTCCGACTGTCCTAGATGCACCAATTTGCGGGTGATGAGATTCCGCGCAAATCCGCTGTGATCCGATCGGGCATCAACCACTGTATCCTCATTCAATGCCTGCAACGAGCTGGAAGACGTCCGCGTGGACGGGGATCTCGAGGTACTGGACGAATGATAGAGGTGAGGGAATGGGTGCCGAAGAGAGGGTTGTCCTTCTGAAATGTCTCCACATAGAGGAAGTTTGGCACTGGGAGGTCTAGTGACGGCTTGTCGGACATCAACCTCCGTTGACGTGGGCGACGAACTCAGAGCCTCATTCGGTTTGTCGGAAACTCGTCGATGTGAATTGTCCGACGTTTGTCCATTTCGGGCGACCATATTTACCAGTTCCTCCGACCCTGAGATCCAAGGAGGCCGGTCCATTTTCATGTTTTAGTTCTAGTAGCCGTTGTCGGAGATTCAGTTGTGCATTATATTCTTTCCGTTGGTGATGTGTTCAGATCTTCGCCGTAGGCGAGGCGTCCACTTTCGTTCTCTCAGGTTTGACCTTCTCACAAGGCCTCGGGATCAGGGGAAGCTGGGGTGCAACTCTGGTGATGCGGCCGGATGGGTCGGCATTACTTGCGAAGCTCGGCTCGGGGAGGAGCGATGGAAGCCATATGAGTCGAGCTGAGAAGAAGGGCGCCGGAAAACCGTGTACCTGACAACGGCGAAGACAGGACCAAAAACTCTTCACGTAATGAATTTGCTGCAGCACCAGGATGCAGCTGATGAATGCGCCCGAGGAATGCGCCCGGGGATTCGAGTGTAGAATTGCGTCAGGGGTCCGAGACGTCTTGCAGACCAGTTCTATGGGAACTTTCGAGTATAGGAGTTGTCGAGGTAAGGAATGTCGTAGATATAGTGTAACCGGGACGAAGACCGAGTAGCGGGACAATCGAGTATATAATAAGGCGTAAGACTTTCAGTCTGCACGATCAGGGTGGAGGAAGGTATTATACTGAGTGGGAGGAATTAAATTACGTGACTTTGAAAAGGAGGGGTAGTTTGGATATCGTCGGTCGATGGAGAACGGACAAGAATAAGAGAGATAAAACGTAAGTAGGAAATAGAATAGGAAAAGGAAAAGAAGAAAAGAAAAGGAGGGGGTTGTGGGGAGGATAGAAGAGGAGAGAAGAGGAAGAATATGGGATGGGGAGGAGGGAGGGGGAAAGAGAGAAAGTAAGAAGGAAGAGGAGGAGGAGGTTGCGGTGGGAGAGAGTTGACGATGCAGGGCGGAGATGGGAGGGAGAAGGAGGGAGAAATGGGTGTTGCTGGCTAAGCGGTTCGGCGGGTACTACTAAGAAAAGGAAGGGAAGGAAGGTCGGGTAAGTTGAAAGTAAGTACCAAGTCGGTGTCGGGTGAGTGGTAATGGAAGTGGGAGTGGTGTTCGTGGGCGGCCGAATAATGAGAGAGAGAGGGGAAGAAGATCAGTCAAGGTCAGGCAGGCTTTCTGTCAGGCGGGTGTGCGAGCAGATTGGGGGAGGGGGAGGGGGGTGTGTGGGTATGGGTGTAAGTCTAACTGTAGGTGTAGGTGTGGATGATGGAATTAATGGTGGTGTTGATAGTGGTGGTAGTGGTAGTGGTAGTGGTAGTAGTGGTGGTTTGGACTAGACTGTAGTGGTCATAGTAGTACTAGTCATAAACTTAGGAGGGAGAGGAGGGAATGAGCGAGAAGGGGGGGAAGAAAAAATTAAAGACCAAGGAGGGAGGGAGGCCCAGCAATAATACTACAAAGGTCGGCACGGGTACTGTAACTTAGTCAGGCCGTAGTCGCTCGCAATGACGGATGTTGTTTCTTGCTTACTTACTCTTTGCTTCCTACTTGTTGCAAATGCTGCTGCTATCATGGATTACTGCTATTACTGCTACTGCACTACGGAGTACTATGCTCGCTAACCTGGCTCACTTTACTGCTCATTACTGGTCAGCTCCGCCAGCAACGGAGCAAGCAGACCTCTCTTCCTAGATCTCGCCCATAGATACTTTGATAGAACCATTGGAACCATTGGAACCATTGGAACTGACGGCTGTGCTGTATAGAGATGTTGTTGAAGTATGGAAAGAGAGCGTCTGGACCCCATCCGGGATATCTATCTACGTATTAACCGGACGGTGGGGATGCTTGCCCACTAGGAGAGGCGGGTTCTGGTTGAGAGCTAGAGCAAGAGAGCGCGAGAGAAAGTGAAGGAGAGAGGGGAGAGATTTTTGGTATGTACAGGGCCTTTATTCCCTCTTCCATCAATAGTACTACTTGACGTATGCTAAAGGTACAAACGAGATAACTATGACGATGCAGACGGTGACTCTGTCGCTATCAATGATGACAGTCCTCTATAATGGCGGCTATTAAGATAAGGGGAAGCACCATCTCCCCTCCAGGCTCTTTCTGGCAGACTCGATCCTGTGAATGGAATCGATCCGTTCAACCTATGAATGCACCCAACCCATCCTCTTCCACCCATCGACCAGACGAGACCAGACCAGACCAGCCATTTCGGCCGACCATCCGGGTCTGCTTGGCATTGGTTGAGACCCTCCCATGGTAGCCTTTGGATTAGAGGACTGGGCCCCGACCCGCGGAGGCGAAAAAAAAGGAAAAAAAGGTAAAAAATACCAATACATAATAGCCTGAAATGCAGCTGAAATGCAGGTCAAGACAACTGGACAGGTGACGTTTTACCCTACTTCACTTGCTTTATAGACGTATGGAGTGGTTATTCTAATAGACATGTCAGCAAATAGGAGAGTTATTGAGGATGAACGGGGGATAACATTAAAGCAAGAAGAAAAAAAAAGACGAGAAAGAAAGAGAGATAGAACTAGGACAGCGAGCAGTTGGGCTGCAGGAGCAATCCAGAATTGCAACAGGGTAATCCGAGTCGCAGTCAACTCGGTGGCGGCGGTGTCTAATGTCTACAATCGTCTGCTCTTTCTCTCGCCTTGCCAAGCAATTCAACCGCGGGCCCGACCATTACGTAGGGGACTTTTCTCCGTCCCAAGAAGCGTCAACGAGTCAATGGCGCTCCCCCTCGTTCCTCCCATCCCTAGCACATCGCCCCAGTCCTTCTAATTTACAGCCTAGGGAATCGTGGCTTCGTTGTGCCTGGTCGATTCTTTCGCATTGTCTTTCTTGATAATTTTCTTTGGCGATTTTGATTAAAGACAAGCAGATAATGCCATTGCTGAAGGGAGCTAGCCTCCTTCAGCATGCCACGCACTACGTATGGTTCCTGAACCTGCTAGTTATCCCAAGTTTTCAATTGATTGATCGATCGGCCCTGACACATCTTATCATGGTAAAAAAAATTCTTTATTGGCGTCACTGACACCTGTCAATGTGGCCAGCCAACGAGCCTGTCAGATCTACCGACTCATTGTTCCATGGGTCATGTCATGATCGCCATTCATCCAACTATCTTCTCGCCGCCCCCATCCTTCTTTGCTACCCAGGAGTTGTATTAGTTTATCTAACGGCCACATCTTTCCCTGGACAAGCTCCCCATTGATGGCAATTCTGATCGGCCGTAACAGACTCGACCGCACCAGCCATTGGCCCAAATGGCATTTGGCTGCTCCCTGCTCCTCTGCTCACCGATAGGGCCTCAGTGCCCCTCCTGGTTGGGGAGGTCTGTGTTCTCCGCGAATCCCCCACGCCAGTACCTAGCTAGTACCAGGGTCAGACTGGTTAGAATTACGCTAATCACTAAGTACACACGAGCACTGTCCACGCTCGGGTGAAGAAAGAGAAGCATGCGGATAGCGGAATTGAGGTCGGAGCCCTCTTCCGCGTTCTATCCAATGTGAAACGACAGTCATTCCTATGTCCAATAATAAGTAGGTAGTTAATCTGGTGTCAAGTTGGAATATTCCCAACCATGGTGGCTCACAGGATAGGCGCTAGTCAGTGCTTCCTTGCAGTCAGCTTTGGTGGGAGGCTTGCCAGGTCTGGAAGGACACCCAGCCCCGGGTAAGCATCATGTTCCAACTTCAGACATTGGTGTTTCTTATTGTACCCCTGATGTAGGTAAAGAATGGTGGACAGGGAAGGATGAGTACCTACATCGACTGATCCTTCGATGCTTTGATTTGCTCATGCATAGCAGCCTGATTCGCTCCACGAGGTGTGGCTGCTTTAGCGGCAATCCCGCCCTCCGTCCGGTTGTCGATGGTTTGAAACAATACCTTGTTTCTTCTACAATTCTTTCTAGTCCCCCTTCCCTTCCGTCCTTGACTCGGGATAGTAGATTCGCGATAGTCTGTCGCGGCCTATTCGGTCGTCCCCTTGATCCGTAGGACAAATCCCCAACGAGGGGATTGGGAGGATTTGTACAGGGTACTGGGCTATAATATCTCTTTGCCCGGAATGATGAGTATGACTCTAGCAAGTGACAGAACCCTTAGTCCTGTCTCAGAGTTACCTGCCATCAAATCATCTGGTGCACCTCATTGGATCTCGGGAGGCACCGCAGGTGTGCTGCATGCATGCACCGTCCTCATTCCCATTCGGTCTCCCAACGTCATCGAGGCCCAACTTCTATATGTCGCATACTTGGACACCGACAGCTCCTTTGCATTGCACCTGGTGCCGTGGGGTGGGATATCGAGCCTCCATATGCTATTCCTACACAGCCAGGCTTTGCTTATCGCCTCTTACCTCCATGCGGGTACGGTGCATTCGCTGCCGTTTCCCTCCGGTGTTTGCGCATCCCCAGGGAGAACGGGATTGCTGTTCTTACCCCTGTTAGTCTTCTGTTAGTCTTGGTATTTCATTGTCCATACCCGTTGCCTCTCTTGTCATGGTAGCTAGTTATCTCACGGCGGTTCATCTGACCATTTTCCGTTGGACTGCGCACGGTCGTCCATTCTACTAAAATAGATTCGTCCCTACCTTGTTATTTGGTTTCTCTATTGATTGTGGTCACTGTGTCTTGCGATGCGGTGCGGGAAGGGAAGAATGTGGATTAGCTCACTCGTGGTTGGGGCCTAGGTCTGAACCCATCCCTTGTTGTGAGCTTGGTATAGATGTTGGCTATCTTTCTGGGCCATTCTTCCGTAGTTCCTTAGTTCGTGACGGTTGACCGAGTCAGGGGTATGTCCGAGTCGCTCTCGTTGTGCAGTATACGCTTACTGTTTCAGTAGTGCATGGGGCAGATTATCGCCTACATCCACACTGAGGAATTGTCCCCAGTATGTGTCGGGTCGGGGTCGCGGGGGGGTAATACTTGATGCACTTGGTATGTCTCGGTGTCTAGTGACTCACCCTAGTAGATATCTTGTAGGTCCTCCTGCATATGTGCATGGATCTCGTGGCTAGTGGGGGTCATCGATCGCCTCCATCAGTTGTATAAGATGCTCCGAGCTCTGCATCAGATGGCGGGCAGCCCATAGTGCCTTGCGCATGTCTCTTCTGTGTGTCCCTGACAGGCACGGGGGTAGCTTTATATGCGCTAGGCCGCGCCTTCATGTCCTGGTTCTTTTCACGGTCATCGAGTTGATGACTCCTGTGAGACCATGAGTCTGCTCAACCAGCGACGCATCAAGCCCTTGAAAGGCAAGGATTTTTGTGTATTCATTTGGGTTCGAAACGGTGACACTAAATGTTCGGTGCTGGTATGTACAATTCATTCCCGTCGTCACCTGGATTGCAATTGCTTGACATGGTGTGAATTGTACATTAGGAGTTGGCTCACCAGTCGGTTGTGCTACCAGTTGCATGGCGGCCGTTTTCGTCCTTGTTTTACCCTTGATGCGCCTTAGTTGGCATTCAAAGTGTGGAATTGGGGACGTTGACTCTATGGTTTTTTGAGCGAGACATATCTACCAATACAGACAAAAGGGTGCCTCGAGCATAATGAGGCCAATGTTCCGAGTAGATGACAATAAGGGTACTATCGGAAGCAGCTTTGTTATGAGACAGTCATTCACCGATCTCAGTATGGTTCTTATGCAGAACAGTCAACCAGGTATCATATTAAGTCGACTATTAATGATGAGGAAACATGCTCTGTACTGGGACGTATCATTAAGAGCGGGTTATAATAACAGGTTAAGCGGCTTTTAACAACAACAGGTGCTGTGGTCTAGTGGTATGACGTCACGTTGTGGCCGTGCCAGCCCCGGTTCGATTCCGGGCAGCGCCACTTCTTTTTCTCTGCTCAGATTTTTTTGGGCCCTTCATCATTCAATGACAGTTTCTCGAGGCAGACAGAGAACAACAACCCTAATCGAAGACTGATGCTATAGCACCCTTCAGACTGCATCACTCGCTCCTTCCCAACCGTCGGGCCTGTAACCCTGTCCGCCATTTATGATTCCAACTAGATGGCAATAGTTTGCTTCCACACCACAAGCATTCCACCGACACCACAAGATCAAATCCCACCAACGAAAGCTAACTCTTCCCCTTTACACCTGCGCCATTCCCATGGTTCCTAATCGGGAATCCTGCATAACCACTACTGCATCCGAGCAAAGCTCACTGGCTACCCAGGCTCGGACCAAGCTTTTTAGCACAGTCCTACACTCCTACGCTGTACCCCCCTCCTCTTTTGAATGTCAATGTTGAAAGCACCCATGTTCACTGGTTCATGACAACATCCTTCCGCACAGTCTCCGTACCGTACCAGACATCCCCCAAACCCTGCAAAGCTGCATCCATCTCACTATTGACTTCACCTGTCAGACTCAGACCAGCCACCATTCTCGGATGCCAAGATAACCACGGACCGTCTTCCCTGCAGATACCAACCCTCCCACTAAACCAACCCTTGCCTGACGCGGTCCGCGATAGGAGAAGGCAATGCAGGCAATATCAACACCGGCCGAGCTGACAGCCAGAGCGAGACAGTCCCCGTGCACAGTTTACTCGTCACATCATGTCAGATCATGCCTGCGCAACTTAGCAATAGTGTACTTACTTTACTGCACACGCTTGCCCCTGCATACTACCGAACTGGTCCTGCCGCAGCTCAGGGTGCTAAATCGCACCCAATCAGAGAAAGCACAGATACCTGTGACCTTCGGATCCTTCTCGTCACACACGGTTGGAAATGAGAAGGGACGTCGGTCCTGGTATCCCTAGGCAGATGCAACTCTATATCAGCCACCGTTAGTAGTTATTGGCGTCGAGGGCTGAGCCGTCAACGCCCCTGACCGAGCATAATACATTTTCCAGCCACACAGTACATCTCAGCTCTGCCTCTTGACTCGTCAGGGACAGCCAGAGTCGACAGCTCAAAAACCCATGGAGTCCAAGGCTGATGATCCTGCTGTACCGGATGTTGTCCTTCCTTGTCTTACATATCCTACTCACAGTGGCTAGAACCCAAGCGATGGTATCATGAGGCGAAAAAGCACAATTACCCTGGGAAGTTGCAGCCCAAAAGGAATGATTTTGAGGCATTTCCTTCGGTTGTCCCCCTCCATCGCGGCGTGTTGAGCGCATTAAACCTACAATCGGCTTCAGACTCGAAAACCACCAGTCCAATGCTGCGAACAAGCTCTGTCTATCTTACTGCAGGGATCATGTCCGTATCCGCCCAACATTGAATTGGTTCGAAGTGGTCGGTTATAGGCGCGTTGTCACTTGCATGTTTGACCCGGCCCTTTGCCACCGCACTCATTTTTGAGAAGTACTCGATGTGTCCCCGCTACCACCCCAGCGAAACACCCATAAGCCCCTGTCCATCGGGGAAACCAGGATATACTTTCACATCTGATAAGTAGACAGCCCGGGATCAGACAGACCAAAGCAGTTTTCGTGGTTAAGCATGCTTCGACAGCGCGGAAATGCCAAGGTGGATATGTGTCACCCGGCTGTCCATTATGCACCGGATGGCGAATCGTTCTCACACCTCTCTCTCACGGAACCCCCGATTTTTCATGATACGAAAGGAATATGGCTGATTTCTTGCCACAGCGCCAAGCCAGGTAGCGTTGGGACTGTACATCAGGCAGAAAGTCTCCCGATCTTGCGAAACCGACGCGCGGCCAATCACATTCCTTTTCTTCTCCCAAGCCAAAAAGAAACGCACTGGTTTAGAGTGGCAAGACTAAGATGATGAGTGAGCATATAGCGAATACCGGGTATGTGTAGTGACCTGGTAGGAAATTCCTTCCCAGGGGGGGGGGGGGGGGGGGGGTTTGCCTTGTTGTCCGTGAGCCCCCCGCTCGGCCTATGATGAGCATGAGAGAGCAGATGCAAGGCCCACGAGAATCTTCTCAGCCCTATCGGAGGTGTATCTGCCAAGTACTCCGGAAGTATTTTGAAGACCGAACGAGGTTGCTGCAGTTGGCAGGTCAACCTGCAGTTTGATTGGTCGACGCACCCACTATTTACATTAGATAAGCTTGATGGGAAGGACTTGGAAACAAGTACTGTATAAGCAGGCTGGTACTAGTAAGAGTAAACAAACATCAACAACAGCATCGGTATCAATTAACATTTGGGTGAGTATCACTCTAAGAGATGAGTTTCCTCTCCCTAATCAGTATAGAGTCTATCCGATGGGAGCCAAACGCCGGGTTGAGCGCTTCGAGCTGGTTGCCCCGTTTCAGCCGTTTCTCCACCGAGCCTGCATTCTTTCTCCCTCGCGTTGACTCGCATTGATAAAACTGTCAGATTCGGGACAGATAAGACGTGCCCAACTTAAAAAAAAAAAGGAAGAAGAAGCTAAAAGGTAATTTTCCCGCCTTGCCCCTCCCTCGGGTCAGTCTGGATCAACTCACCCACTCGCCTCACTTGACCCAGGAATTGGCCAGGATCTATGCTGGGAAATCTCATGCAGCCAGCTGCGAGGTTGCCAGTGCAACCGCCCGTGTTGACGGCGCAATCGTTCTCCCAGCCCCTCAATTCTTCCAGGCTTTCGCTTCATACTGGCTGGAATGGGTCCGATGAGGGACCTACGCATGACGATTGCATTAATCTCTTCATCCTGCCTGCCACAGACCCCTCCCTCATCCGGAGTCGGGCCCGATCGGCCGCGATTGCGATGTTGCCTGCTGCCCATGAGGTCTCATTCTTCTCCCTCAGGTCTAGCCACCAAACCATCTTCTGCATTCCTTCTCATCAGCACACTTCTCTTTCTCCTGTTCTGAAGTGTTCGCTCGGATCCCTGAAAGCTCGGTGATTTCAACCAGATCGGTCGGATTTGACGATCCTCGCCCATGTCGGCTGGTCTGGCCAACAGTCGTGCCTCTTCCAGATCGTGCTAGCGGGCTAACCGTTGCGCTAGATGCATTGCGACCTGTCTCAGATCAGCATTGCTTTCGACCTCACCTCAAGATCTCTCCCACAGACACATGGATGAATGTTGCCCACAAAGACACGGAATGCGCAGACCTGTCGGCGCCCATGTGGTGTTGACGCTTCTACTTGCCCTAGTTGTACTTTGCGCCGGTTCGGCTTCTGCGCTGATCCCATATACGCCGTCACAGCTTCTCTACAGCCTCGACCATAATGGTTCTTTTGCATACCTGTTGCACTCTACGGGGTCTAGTCAGAATGCCACCACGGAGCTCCTGTCACTGAACGTGTCGGGAGTCGTTAATACTGCGGATCCGCGTTACTCGACTCTGACCAGCCCATTACCTTTCCATGACCATGGGAATGCTTCGGCCTATATTCCCGTCCTTGACACATCTGGGGTTCTCAAGGTAGTCGCGGGCGATTGCCGGGCAACCTTGGACCAAGGCGCACTGTGGCAGTTTACACCGAAGACGAACGACTCCATCGGCAATGGCACGTGGGAGCAGCTGACAGTGGATATCTCCAGCATCCAGTCCAGCGCCGTTGATGATGGACCTAACTTCCTCTCGGCGGGTTTCGCATACGCGTCCACCAATACATCCGACAGTTCTGTGTACACATTTGGTGGCATGTGCCCGTTCACGAAGACCAAAAATCAGGCCTGGATGGCCGCTGCCAATTATTCTCAGACCATGCTTGTGCTCGATCCTCATATCTCCGGCGACTCCGTGTTCTACGACGCCTCCACGACAGGCAATCGAGCTCCTCCCATTGCGGAGGCCGGATTTACGATCACACCTTTGCAGGCGACCTCTGCGTACTTATCCAATGGCGAGTCGCGCAAGCAGCAAGACTTTCTCTTTATCGGAGGTCAAACCCGGGATGCCTTCATCAATATGTCGCAGCTTGCGGTGTTTTCTCTTCCGCAACATAGCTGGAGCTTTGTTAATGTGATGACTGCACCCACCACTTTTAAAACAGAACTCGCCGTCCGAGAATTCAATTTCGTCGAACCGAGATCTGGGCATACAGCAGTGTTGTCTCCGGACGGTAGCAAAGTCATAGTCTACGGAGGCTGGGTGGGGAACACGAGCGTGGCGGCGCAACCGCAGCTAGCGATCCTAGAGATTGGGGCAGATTATGAGGAATGGACCTGGAAGATCCCATCGACGAAGGGACCTGGAAACACAGCGGCGGCGGGGATATATGGACATGGTGCCACAATGCTCCCTGGCGGAGTGATGATGATCGCAGGGGGACATAGCATTCCGCAGCCTTCTTCCAAACGCTCCCTCACTGGTTCCACAGATACCTCGCAGATTTACCTGTACAATGTCACTGCGGGAGAATGGGCATCCTCCTACGAAAATCCTTACTCGCGAGTAGCCAGCACATCTGCATCTGGCTCCTCAGATTCACGCAAGAAGACTGGACTCGGCGTCGGTCTCGGCTTGGGAATTCCTGTGGTGATAGGCCTTGCGGTGTTCCTTTTCTTCTACAGCCGCAGGCGCTACAAGCGCCGTTCTCGGGATCAAGAACTGCGCAACCTGGCACTGGGAGCAGAAAGAGCTCACTTTTGGGGAGGTGAGGAGCCATTTATGGCGAGCAGCATGCGCAGGCCGTGTTCCGGAGAGATGGAAGAGAATACGGACTGGAAAAGTAAACGTGGATCTGGGCAATCGTCTATCTGGCACGACAAGGGAGGAGGAGAAACACTCGCAGAAAGCGCTGGTCTGCTCGGAGAATCATCAAGTCCCACTAAAACTAATCCGTCTGGTCTAAATGCGAGAATGTACCGGCCCCCAACCCAGTACAGCGAGTTTCGCAGAGGCGACGCCACATGCGAGATCCATCCAATTGATGAGCGCGAAGAAGACGAGGCAAAGAACGCCGGAACGATCATCACGCAGGAAACATATGACCATCCGAGAAGGCCAGCATTTCTGCCACCCCTGGGTGCCAACATCGGCTACTCTGCTGTCCCTCTCGTACCTCTCGAAATCATTGCCGGAGTCGGCCTCGAGCAAGAAGGGGGCACTGCCTCTTCCGAAAAAGACGAGCGGACTTCATCCAATCTGTCCGATTCATCCACCACGTCTGCAAGGTCCATCTTCCAAGCCCGCGCTCTCCATCTCCCATATATCTCCACCTCTAGCCAGCCGGTTAGCGGCCGCCAATTAATTCTGAAGCCCACCGGAGCAGAATCTACCCACAGCAGCAGCGGCGCCAGCAGTGACAACAGCAGCAGAGATGGCCCTCGCAGCCGGCCGAACAGTATGGCGCTTTCATTTGTCGAGCACAGCTACACCTCCGATTCCTACTCAACCGCACAGACTTCCATCTCCCAACGCCAATCCGAAGGCGAACATCTCCTCCCACATCAGCCACCCCAAGGACTTGAAGAGTCCGTCTCTCCCCTTACTCAAGCGCTCGAGCTTTTCCCGATGCCTGGCAGCAAACCCACCGCATTCCCCGCTGCAATCAAGCCTAGAACCTCTGAATGGATCGGCAGTAACGTCCGCCGCGTCCTCTCCCTCACCCGGCGCCGACCACCCACAGCAAATTACATTGAACCCGCCAATGCTTTCACCTCAATTGCCTCCGGAATTGACATTAATCTGGATAGACGAAGCACAGTCGTGGGCAACGGTAGCAGCCGCCCTTCCCACGCATCCTCCTTCGCCTCCGGATACAGGAATACACGGACCCCGCGTCGCTCTGTTAGCGCTTCTGCCGAGCTCTTCCGTCGCAAGCAAGGGGCCAGGGACTGGGGAGCCGGGAATAAGGGCTCGGTAACCCAACCCCCCTGGCGTGATGACTCCGGTATCGGTGACGAGCTTGTCGGATTATACTCCAATGGCCGTCGACTTGTTGTAGGTGATGGTGAAGAGGATGATGGCGACGAGGATTGGGATGTCGAGGGTGCAGCGGAGGGCCGACGAGTTCAGGTGACCTTCACGGTGCCGAAGGAGAAGTTGCGGGTCGTGAACGCTACGGCGGGGGAGTTGGATGGGCTCTCGGAGAGGTCCGTGAGCGGTGGGTTTCCTCGGAGAGCGAGTGGAATTTAGGTCCAGGCTGTGGATGTACAAGTCACAGAAGGGAAAGCTGGAGGATGTTCGAGTTGAATCAAGCGGGCTTATTTTCCCGCCTGTCCTCCCTCGCCTGGTCTCCCTCTTGTGCTGATCAGAAATTCCCCACCTGCGATGATCTGCTCTCCAGGGTCCCTCCGTCCTTCCATTTTCTGTTACTGGTTTCTATCTTGACTTGAGCTGGATATACGATGGCTATTTCTCTTTAAAGAGCGGTATGTATGTATGTACGCACGGACTATGTGGTGGATCACAGATACCAAGCTGGCACGGGGGTGGTTTCCGCGATTTGACGATTTTACTCTATTTCATGAGCCATGAGTGGAACGAAAATGTGAATACTCCAATTTTTCCAGAATTGAAGATGATGAACATCGTTGAAAATAGATATTTTACTGCACCGGGAGGGGTAGCAGTGCGCAATTGGGACAACAAATCCACCTCTAGAGGAAGAAATACACGTGGTGTCAGCGGTATAATTTGACAAGGTGAAGGCGATCTACCAGAGAGAAGAAACAAAAGGGAAGGGCAGATTTCATCAAAACTAACATGGCATGATATCGCTGCACTCTAACTTTCATGAATGGTGTCTCGAAATAAACAACAAGAGCATTATATAGGAAACAATGTAGTGTTGGAACCACATCAGATCAATGCAGAAAACAACTTTTTTCAAGCCCCTCCTTTTTGCTCGGTAAAATTTGGGGAGGGGAAAATGAAATAGTCGGATTAAATTCCTTAAAGATGCGGAGAGAGAAAGGGAAGCAAACGCTCCTTAGTTGGAACCGCTCAGGGTAGGGCGAGTGGGGATAGTGTTGGGCAGAGGGGGCAGAAGGCTCTTGGCGCCTTCGCGGGCATACTGAGCCATGAGGGCGTCCATGATGACCAGGGCGGACATGGCCTCGACGATGGGGACGGCGCGCGGGGTGACGCAGGGGTCGTGACGGCCCTTGGCCTCGAGGACACCCTCCTCGAAGGCGTAGGTGGCAGTGGTTTGGGCCTGGCCGATGGTGGCAGGGGGCTTGAAGGCAACGCGGAAGTAGATGTCGGCGCCGTTGGAGATGCCGCCCTGGATGCCGCCGGAGTTGTTGGTCTTGGTGGTGAGACGCTGCTTGGTCGAAGTGTTGGGGCCGAGCTGGGAGGCCACGTCGGAGACGACGAAGGGGTCGTTGTGGATCGAGCCGGGAACTTCACAGCCGCCGAACCCAGAGCCGATCTCGAAGCCCTTGGTGGCGGGAATGCTGAGCATGGCGTGGGCGATCTTAGCCTCGAGCTTGTCGAAGCAGGGCTCGCCCAGGCCGACGGGCACGTTGCGGATCACACAGGTGACGGTGCCGCCGATGCTGTCGTGGTTGTCGCGGAACTGCTCGATCACCTTGGTCATGCGGGCGGCAGCCTCGGCGTTCGGACACCGAGTAGGCACGAATGAGTCGACGGTCTTGCGGTCAATGGTCTTGATCAAGTTCAGAAACTCGGGTTGGGTGGAGGGGCTGGGGTGCTCGGGGGTTGGGGGGAACAGGTGTTCGTTGCCGACGGAGGAGACGAAGGCGACGATCTCGACGCCGTGCGATAGGCGAAGGTATTTCTCGGCAATGGCGCCAGCAGCGACACGGCCTAGGGGGTTGTTAGTAAATCTACCACCTCAATCTCGAAAGGGCTGCTGCACCCACCGATCGTCTCGCGAGCACTGCTGCGGCCACCACCACTGCTAGCCTTGACGCCGTACTTCTCAAGGTAGGTGAAGTCGGCATGGCTGGGACGGGGGTACAGGTCCATTGTGCTACCGCCGTAATCCTTGGGTCTTTGGTCCTCGTTGCGCACCATCATGCCGATGGGAGTGCCCAGGGTGACACCGAATTCTGTTCCCGACTGGATCTCAACACGGTCCTTCTCGTTCCGGGGAGTCGTCAAGGCACTCTGGCCGGGGCGTCTGCGAGTCATCTGAGGCTGGATGTCATCCTCAGTGAGCTCCATTCCTGGTGGGCAGCCATCGACAATGCAGCCGACAGAGCGGCAGTGTGATTCACCGTAACTGCGGGGTGGATGAGGCAGTTAGTTTGACCGTGACTTTCGGAACTCGTGTCTCATAACACACGAGGTAACTGGGCAGAGCAACACCTACGTGGTGACGCGGAAGTAATCACCCCAGGTCGACATGGTGGGCTGATGTGATGCGATGCGATGTCGGCGTTGAGATTTTTGCCAAGTGGGAGGATCAATCGGAGGTGAAACCGGGGGAAAAGGAGGAAATCACGGCGAGACGAATTGACAAACCTTCAGGGAGAAACAGAAGGGGACGAAGAACACGAGGGGACGAGAAGAGAATTGGAGTAGGGTGGAGAGTGGATAATAATGAAGGAGCAGGCGAAAGAAGAATGAATGACTGTGACTGACTGATTCATGGCCGATCGCGAGATCGTTCTTTGGAGGGGCAAAGCAATTCCGTACGGGCTTCCCGCCTTGGTTTTCTGCCGTCCTTTTGCTTGATCCGGTATAGCCCCCGGAGATCGGCTTCCACCTTACTCGATCCAGCCCGTGGAGGGTTTCGCTACTGTCAGTTCTTACTCGTCGAATCCGCAATACCAGGCCCAAACCAGCTATAACTGTATGTAACTCTTATAATACACTCTCACCGCCTTGTACGTACCCCATCGAATTTCTGCTTATCATCATCAATTATCATCATTGTCTTCCAAATCGATCAACAATTAAAGTCTAACATTGATTCCCAGCTCCTGGGCCTCTCTCAATGCGTCTCCTTTTGTGCACCTCTCCTTTCAGACTCTTTCCATCCGCTCACTTTCAATGGCAATTCAGATCATCAGCCGCCGCATTACGGCGGAATATTTCCTTCACAGGTGACCAGTTCGCGCAGCTCGCCAGCCGACCATCCTCTAAACACCAGATCTACCAATCGCTGTCCACAGACCCCTACGTTAACCTCTCTATTGAACACTTCCTTCTTCAACATGCACCCGCAGACTCCAGCATTCTGTTTCTATACATCAATCGCCCCTGCGTCGTAATCGGCCGCAATCAGAACCCATGGCTTGAAACCAATCTCCGCGTTCTGCACAACGACCGAACTGAACTTCCTCAAGACAATGCCAATCCCACAGCGCCCCTCTACGTCCGTCGCCGCTCCGGCGGAGGCGCTGTCTTTCACGATGAAGGCAATCTCAACTACAGCGTCATCTCCCCGCGCGCGACGTTCACCCGCAACAAGCACGCTGAGATGCTGGTACGGGCCCTCCACCACATCGGCGCAACCACCACCAGCGTCAACGACCGCCACGACATCGTGATGAAATTAGACAATGCCGGAGAAGGAACGGAAGAATCGGATTCGCAGCCGCGCAAGATCTCCGGCTCGGCTTTTAAGCTCACCAGGGAACGCGCGCTCCACCACGGGACCTGTCTCCTTGATTCACCCAACATCGACAGGCTGGGCTCGTTCCTGCGCTCGCCGGCGAGGGAGTACATGATGTCGAAAGGGGTGGATAGTGTGCGGTCTCCCGTGGCGAATGTGTCGTCTGCGTTCAGGAATGCGCCGGTCTCGTTCGAGATCCAGGATGTCATTGCGAGCGTCATGGGCGAGTTTGCGGGGCTGTACGGGACGTGCGCGGATGCTGTGCGGCGGGCGCAGAGGGCGCATGTTGTGGATGAGTCCGAGTTGTATGCTGGGGAGGATTGGGTTGTTGGGGCTGTGGGGGAAGAGCAAGGGTTTGGAGAGGCGGAGATCAGGAAGGGGATAGAAGAGATGAGGGTGAGTCCGCTCAATTATCTTAACACTGCACCCTTGGAATTACATACTGATGATGCACAGTCACTTGAGTGGAAATACAGCCAAACGCCCCGGTTCATCTTCTCGACAGACCCGATAGAAGGGGAGGATCCGCGGGAACGGCCCCCCCTACCGGCTTCTTTGCCGCCGTCTGTGAGTCCTTCTTTCAGCTCTGCCCCGATGATTAAGTGCCCCCGCTTAGAAATGAGCCTGGCTGACCATCAACTATCCAGACTCGCGCTTTCCTCCGTCTCAAACATGGCGCTATCGTCGAAAGCCACATCTCCACATCCTCGGACACCTCTATAGCCTCAGAGCAAGCAACCCGCGTACACGAGGCGCTGAAAAATCGCAAGCTTCACGAAATTCAACCGGATCAGTGGATGCAGATCCTCTCAACTCATCTAGGCACTGAGGAAGAGCTCAGTACTACCGAGGCGCTCTCGAGGTTCATCACGGAGAAACTCGGGTGGGCCTAGATGCCGATCTCTAGAGTTGTTTGAGTACCTGGTACAATGATGCATACTAGATTTCCTGTAAAATATAATGTATATTAGCGATCGCATTAGAGAGGCGTTGACCCTAAGATAAATGTCAAGGTACTTTCTGGATTGGGATTGGCGTTACGAACATATCGGAATGAGTTAAGATTGCTGTATAGATATCAGGCCACAATGTAGTGAGATTCCCTTTTCAGGTTCACCTCGACGAGTAATCGTACTTGTCCTATCATCTATCATAAGTCGTACATTTTGTCTGTTATGTACAATGCACGGAATTTCAACACCGGCACAGTCCAAAAGAAACTAGGATTGAACCCAAAGCAAGCAAGTTTGTCCCATCCGCCCTATGGAGTTCGCGGACTCATATTGGATAGTACAACATATCTTAAGCAAGCGAAAAAGGTAGCTAACCAAACTCCAAAAGTGCAAGCGCTCAAAGTAGAATGACGAGTCGAACGGAGTCAACCCAATGTCGATAGACGTAATTTGTAATTACCGTATTCCCCGCGCCGCCGCAAACCTATCTTTGAGTTTCGACTGACTGCGGGTGATGCGGCGAGCGGGCTCGTCCTCCAGACTCAGGCCCCCAATCCCTGGGCCTAGCTCAGATCGTCGAGGTGAGAACATGGTATCATTGCCATAGTGATCGCCCCGCCCGTAGCGGATATTTCGAATTGTGTTGTTTGTGGCCGACGTGGCGGTTGTCACGGTGGTTTCAGTGTCCGAGTCGCGGTCGAACGCGTCAGATACATCGGACTCGTTATCTTTCAAACTGTTAAGAGTGAAACTATGGTCCTTGGAAAATTCCCCGTCATATGGGGAGGGCGCGAATTTGTGCGGTGTTGCGGGCGACTGCGCTGAAAAGCTCGAGCTAGGGATAGTGGATGAGAAGGATAAGGCTGGCACAGATGGCTGCGAGCCAAACGACTGTACCTGGCTCTGGTGAGTGAGCACAGATGGAGACTGATGTTCAGATACGCGGCCATCTGGAGACGCGATGCGAGGTTGTTGTTGTGATTGGAATCCAGATTCATACGCCGCAGCGAGGCTGTACAGTGATAGCAGATTCCATGCCTCTTGGGCTGTCATGAAGACCAGAAAAAGCTTTCCGTTTCTGTCAAAATCTTGCCGCTCGTAGGCAACCCGCGGAAGTTTGCCTCCAAGATGAATAGCACCGCCCAGCTCCGCAAAGTAGAGGAGAATTTCCTTGCCATTCCACTGCATTATAGGATGCTTCATAGCCTCTAGGAGGGCGAATCCGGCAATAAGGCTGGCGCTGCCAAGCGATGCGATTTCAACGTAGTTGCCCGGAATCGAGAGTACGTCGTACTCGGATAAAGTCCAGATTGCAAGTGATATAAGAAGAAGACCCAATCGAAGGTACTGGTAAACAAAGTAGCCCCAAAGGTTCACCGGGTGGCGAGAGCGAGCATTAGGATTCTCATGGTGTGCTTGCCAGTCGTTTTCTTCTCCATCTTCAGGAGTTCTGATGGTGAAAGCCCGATTGAACAAGTTCTCGAGCCCAGTTGTTGCGGTATGATCGCTCGCAGGAAAAAACCGGGGCGGTGCAAACGCCGCTCCTGGATCGCCAGTGGTGCGTTGCCACGATTGCGATTGTGCAGGGGTACGCTGGAAAGGATTCCGCTCGACGACTTGTTCAATAGGTCTCGGGCGTCGAGGTTGGCGCAATTCCCAGGCGGGTGGCCTCGGCGCAGGGGGCAAGGAGCCATAGAACGGCAGGTCACCATCAAATACAGATTTTCGGTCTCTCTGGCGGACACTAATAGTGGGTGTGAGTTCGCGCTGAACAAACGAAGGAGTCCAATCCATGTCGTCGACTTCTGGAGGGGGAGTGAGAATGCTCGGTTCCTCGGGAGCTGCTTGTGGAGAAGCAAGCTTGTCCAACGGGAAACGAGAAGCTCGCTGCCGGAGTTCGTTATGAGAGGCTGCGAATGGTTGTCGAGCGTTACCAGTGTTAGGTACTGAAGTAGCTTGAGTCTTCCGGTTCGGAGTGGCTGAGGGGGTGTCATCGTTCCAGACGACCAGTGGACGGGTGTCGTAGCGTACAATGCGCCTAGAGATCGCAACAGACTGGACATAGAAGTCCTTCATTAGCGAGTTTAACACTGCGTCGTTCAGGGAAACGTACCAGGATGGTGAAGAAGAACATGAATAGATGTAAAGTTGGGGGGATGCTTGCTTCCAGTCCGCTCAAGGATGGCTCCCGAAGGACTGCCCAGAAGGCACACCGTACCACCATGACGATAAGCTGTACTTGATAGTACTCGCCGAGACCGACAAAGCGCCCACCCCTTCCTTCTACCTTCAGGCGCAGCTTCGGGTTCCACCATAGGGAGAGAATGCCGACAATGAGAGCAAATCCAGCATAAGGTGCTAGATCCATTGCGCAATAGCGCGGTATCCGACGAGTCTGGGCTATCTCACGAGCGCAGACCACTATCTGGGTCGAGAATGACAATTCGTCAGGGTCTTGCAGCGGTTCGGGTTCCTCAGCAGCCAATGCACTCCAGATATCCCAGCTGAGTTGACCAGCAACACTAGCCCAGTAACCCATGGCGCCGGCCCAGACAAGAAGGCTTCTCCAGTTCCATCGACGTGCATTTCTTGCCACCCTGCCGGCCTTGCTCCGATCCATCATCCGTCTCAAATGGTCTGCTTTAGCCTCGTAACTGGTTTGACGAATGCGCTGCTTCACTCGAGGCTCGCAAGCGGCGCAAACCTGCGGATAACGCTCCTCTAGGTTTTTGCGAAATTTTGGATACTCGCGTTCGTATGCGCTGAAGTTCGGGTCGTCGGAAGGTGGGAAGTAGGACGCCAAGTTATTGGTAAAGAGATGTTGGTTGCGGAGGCATTTGTCGCAAAACAAACTGGAGCCTGTAAAGTCGTTGGACTCGAAGCGCGGACTTGATGAATTGGGATCGTGGGCAGCGGAGTTTGTTTCAGTTGTGGGAGGATCGATAATGTCTCCATTCTGCCGTCGGTCAGCTATAATGAGCCCTGCTTCTACCAAAAAGGTAGAGGTGACCTACTTCGTCTAAATAATTGATGGCTTCGCAATGTTTGCAGCGCCATTTGCGGATGGGCTCTCGATCAGCCTGGGGTGAGCGACACCCACAGTAGAAACACTTCAGTCGCTTTGTAAAAAACGGAGCCATCTCCTGTCAAGCAGGGAAACATTGATGGCGGGGGAGAAGGGAAGAGGTGAAAGATAGATGGGGAAGAGTGATGATGACAATTTGAGGGTGGGACAAGGGAGAAGGAGTTAAGACAACAACAGCAAAATAATCGCCGAGGGCGGCACAGACCACGTGCTTGTTTAGTATCGAGGCCGCCGACAAACTGGCAACAACCATGACAACCGGAGTCCCAAACACCACCTCTCGCCATTGATTTCTGAAACCGGGAAAGGGCGCTGAAGGGAGATTTTGCTCAGCTTCTGAGTTGTGGGCAAGATCGTTCTGGAAGAGCTCATGGGGCTTATTGTACATCAACACACTTCGATTCGCATCCCCGCGCACCATCCCAGAGCAAACTAGAAAGCCAGCCAGCTTTCCTTGTCGCACCCCGATACCCGATCGCCAAGTCCCATGAATTCTTCCGTTCTAACCTGGACAAGCCTGCTCTGGGCTTTGGCCCTGGCAGGTGCAGTCTGTATCTCTGCAGCCCTAGTCAGTGCCATGCCGCACCTCGCTTGCCTTATTATAGCCAATGTCTAATACTCGATCTACTATACAGCTCCTTCTCTACGCGCTGCTCCAGTCTCACAAGAGTCAAGTTCCGAAGTGGCGTCCGAAGAATGGCCCTATCCATCTCTTGGTGGTTTTGGGCAGTGGCGGACACACGGCGGAGATGTTCTCGATGCTCCGGCGCATGAAACTCGATCCAACCAAGTACACCTATCGGACATACATCGTGAGCTCAGGGGACAAATTCAGCGCGAAAAAGGCAGTCGAGTTTGAAACCACATATCTAACACAGGACGCAGCTTCTGCGAATGCCAAGAAACCCGTCTCGACGAGCGGGTCATACTCTATTGTCACAGTTCCGCGCGCCCGTCGCGTGCACCAATCTTACTTCACTGCACCCTTTTCAACCCTCAATTCCTTCTGGTCCTGTCTCCTCGTGCTACGCGGTATACATCCAGATCAGGGCCCAGTTCACTCACGACCCATGCAGTCCCCTCATCCGGACATCATCCTCACTAATGGACCGGCTACAGCAGTCTGCGTCGTTCTGGCGGCTAGACTTCTTCGACTATGGCACGCCTTGAATGCTGTGTTTGGCTTCAAGTCTAAGTCTGACAGAAACGCCATCTCACCGGATGACTTCCGACTTCGCACAATTTTTGTAGAATCATGGGCTCGAGTTACCACTCTCAGTCTATCGGGTAAACTCCTGCTGCCTTTCGCGGATCGCTTCCTCGTTCAATGGCCAGATCTAGCGGGTAGGAAAGCGTGGACAGGCATGAGAGAGACCGAGTATGTCGGCACGCTGGTGGATTGAGAGGCAATTGACAAGGGTTTGCGAAGTATAGCTAGGTCTTCGATCTTTCATTTTATATCATGCCGTGTTCTCACTCCTCGATCGCATTTAACAATCTTTGTATCGGTCAATGGCAGGATTGGCAGTGGTCCGCAATACCGGTGATTGCCTGCGTGTAGTCATTAGCTGTTAAGCTTGTAGTGTCCCGAATGGACTGGCCGAGGAATTGGTTGCAAGTGCGGCCGAGCCGACACGGCCAGCATCGGGCAACGTAACATGCGCTATCGACTTAAAGATCGGCCAGCGGATCCTAGATAGCTGAAACCCTATTCCACTAGTATCGGTGGTTTCAAAGTACGTAGCACTGGCTGTGAGTGGTGCGGACCAAGGCTCTACGGCAAGAGGGAGTACTCTAATTTAAGCAACTAATGGTTAGTCGGTACTAGGTCCTAGGTACAGTACTACTGTTGGACAAACCCCGCTTCAACACGCCTCAATCAAGTCCGAGGTCACCTGCAAGTCCCCAGCTTGCGACTCTTTTGTCCCTCGCTGATTCGGAGGAGTTCAGGATGCCAGCCGCAAGGACGATTGTATTGATGCCGTCAAGAATACCATCGAGAAACTCGGTGGATTGGACATTGTGGTCTCCAACGCTGTGAGGGGCGCCCTACCTTTCCCGCCAGATGCGATTGACAATGGCTGACATCCGACGAAGGGCTGGACCAAGGTGACGGTGTTCAGTGATTTGGACGCTATGGATGATGACGACTGGGACAGGGTATGTGGATCTGGATCACATGGTGCCCAAACCAGTGTACATGCTAACAAAACAACCTAGTGCTGGACCACGAACGTCAAAAGCAACTTGTATTTGTTTAAGGCGGCACTCCCTACTTTCAATACCAACCCCGAGGGTGGTGCTTTTATCATGACATCGTCCACTGCGGTAGGTCGTTGATTAGACATTGCAAGGTCCGGCATTGATGCGCTTATGTAGGGTGCCGCAGTGACGGGAGGCAGTTTGCCATATGCTGTCACCAAGGCGGCCGGTAAGTTGTAGAATGTTTGAACTCCCTTCACATTGCTAAATCTGGCATCAGGCTTGCATCTTATGAAATGCCTTGCACAGACCCAAGGCAGCAAAGTCCGTGTCAATGCAGTATTGCCCGGTCTTCTCCTCACTGAATGGGTAAGTAGACCCAAGACTTGGAATGGCTAAGCAGAGAACTGAGGTATCCCGCAGGGCATGCGCTTTCCTCCCCAGGCAATCGAGATGTACAAAGACAGAGCTGTTTTGAAGAAGATAGTATAGTTTTCACAGTCCGAGACCTCGCTGCTGCTACTTATCAAGCCGCCGCTAGGTTGACCTGGACGACACTGCCAATGCATATGTCATGCTCGCACAGAATACGTCTATGACCGGACAAGCGATTCAAATTGGTGAGTGATCGAGCCGATGCCAAGCCCTCAGGACTAATTCTACAGATGCCGGTTTTGCCATTAGGTAGAAAGTTGGCCGTGGAAGATCATCTTCGGTTGTCAGTGCTCGGGCGCTGGAGTCGATTGAGATTGAGAGTGTTTGACAGATATAATCGGGTCAATAATGGTTTTAAAGCATCCGGATTCCATTGCCTTGTCTTCATAGGAGCGGTTTGTAGAAAGGTGTATAGCCCATGTCACCCGAATATAACGTCCGGTCACCGATCATCCGAGCCTTGCGAGCGGCTCGAAGAGCGTCTGCATTTAGTTCACCTTCAACTTTCATTTGGTGGATCCTGACCAACTTTTGGTCTCGAGTAAACACGTAAACGCCCTTTCCTTTATCCAGTTCAATGGGATGGGTGCCGTCTACGAACGGCAAGCCTGGTACAACCGAGAATTTACTACACCCTTTCAGTAACGGCACTTCTTCAACTTCGGTGAATATGACGCGCCTATGTTGAAAAACGGGTTCTTCACTAGATTTGCCATTGGCGACCACCGAAATGCCCCAGAGTGGGCCAAGCACTTGATGTCTTCTCTGAATCTCATGCAACGTCCACATCGTCCAGTTGATATGTCGGTCTTCTGGGACGATCTTTGCAGCATGAATTAATGGACCATCTCTCACTGAAGAGCGCCAGCCTGCATCCTTTAGAGGAGGAACGAACAGTCCTTGTTGGATGCCTTTAACGAGAATGTCCGCCCCCTTCGGTGCAACGAGATCAAGCAGCTCTTGAACTGAGCACGAAGCTGGGTTCGGTATGTCGAATCCAGGAGCTGGAGTCTGTGCTAGAATAGTACCGTGGTCAAAGTGCTTCAGGTCTAGCGTTTGCAGTGTGACGCCAGTTTTGGTTCTATCATGCAATAGTGTATGATGTAGCGGAGCGGGACCGCGGAAGCTAGATGTCCTAATTAGCAAGGCTGAAATCTCTGCCTACGAAGTCATGGTAGATGTGTACTCGGGGAGTAAAGAGGGGTGCACGTTAAGACCCCCGTATTTGGCGCCATTGATGATTCGCGCAGGTACGAATAAGCCAAACGAGACGGCGACGATAAGATTGATCGGTCCTTCGGGCAGGACGGGAGGCTAACAGCATTAGCAGAAATAATTGGTGGTGTCAACAGCCATCAATTACCGTCCAGTCGCGAAAGGTGTCGATCTCGTGGATAGGGAGCGATAAGGCTGTGGCGGCGGCTTTGATGGGGACTGACGCGCATATGTCAGTTATGAATCTCTTGGATGTATTTCTCGCGTGTGATTAGGACCTTCCCGTATAGTCTTCAACCCTCGCCCGACCCTTTTACCGGGTCTACAGACGACATCAATGGAGGCGATCCGATCTGGTCTAGAGACATGTTCCGCATTGAGCGCCTTCAAGGACGCAATACTGAACTCATCGGACCCGCAGAAGAGTATGCGGAGAGGGTCGTGGGCCTTAGTAGTAGTAGTTGCCAGACATCGACGTGCAAGCAATAAAGACAAGCGGACTGGTCGAAAGCCACAGAGGGTTCCTGGCCCCCGAGAGAGCAGTATGGCATGCATTCCGAGCTCCCGACTGCAATGGTACTTGAACAATCCATCATGGATTATTTACACGCTATCGTTGCTGTAGCTCCGGGAAGATCGCCGAATGCCGCCACGTGATGTCACCGCCTTCCACCTCCCCCAGGTTCAACCGGCGACTATCATTAATGATTCTCTGTTGCAGATACGGCGCTGCTGCTTGGTAGGCTGTGAGCTGGAGCTCACAGGTCGATAGCGCAATGTCTGACAATGTCTCCGCTTCGGTGACTCCTGCGCAGCTTTCCTTCCTCACCATCTACAATCCCCGCCTCGGACCGACCGATGAAACAATCCAGAATCAGATCGTCTTTTACACATCCAGGGCGGAACACTCACGGCAGCGTGACGGCCAACTCTCGGAAACTGGCGCCAAGGAATCCAGTGACGAGTGGAATGATAGACTGCGCCAAATAGGATTGGCCCAGGGGATAGTTGGCTTCGCCAGGTGGGGGGAAATCGCTATCGAGGACCACTGAGAGAACCAGGGCTGATTTGGGACACCAGGAACTTCTCGGAAGGCAGGGCCGTGGATTATGTGGACACAGAGAAGTCGCAGATTATCTTGCATGAGCTGGAGCAAGATTGGTGGATTCTAGCCGTGGGTGACCCATGTCCCCATATCCAATCGATAGCTGCTGAGATCGATTCTATAGTCCGTTGACCTGACTCGACTGCCAGTCGATTGGGCTACCTCATCTCAGCGGGCTGCTTCAGCTACCTCTAGCTTCGCATACTCTTCAAGGGAGATGTGCCCCCCACAGCTTTTGATACAACAAATGCGCCGAGCACATGCCATCTTCCTTTTACATCACCAATTTACACTCGACGCCCTTTACGATCATGTTGGCAGGTCCACATTTTGTAATATTCTCGACAGCTTCTGGTGGCGGTTTGCTTGGAGCTGGGAAATGCTCCTCACTGGGAATCCGCTTGTCGATATGTATGATGGCATCAAGCTCTCTGCTGGAGGCGAGCTAGGAGTCGGCGTTGGCGAGGAGGAATGGGGTAGCGGGGAAAGAGAGGTTTTGGAGGACTTCGTCGCTAGGACGGATGGACTTTTGGATCTGGTTGTCTCGCGGTTTGGAGACTCATGTCCCTCGTCTAGGGGGTCTACCCTGGAGGACAGAGAGGGGGAGTCCCAGAGCAAGAATTATGATGCAAACTTGTGGCTCGGTGCGGGCGTTGCCTCCAAGCCTTCGGATGGAGTCATTTTCACTGGAGTCGGTGCTCTTTCAAGGCACTCTGTTGTGAGAGTCTCTCAGTGGATGGAATGGATTTACAGATACGGCGTTGACGCCTATGGAGTGGGCGATGACCCGACTGCTCCTCGCCGGCGGAAAAGACGAAAGAAGCATCGGCCCAGACTTCCGGATGGGAGAGGATCGAGCAGTAAAGAGGTATTTGTTGCCCATTCTCAAGAAACTGCGACTCCAGATCGCCCGTTTTCACCTGGAATACCTCGTCCGCTAGTAATAGGGACGCCAGAGTCTTCACAACTGCCGACGGAGTTCAATATGAAAACAAACTCCATCACCAGCAGTGAGAGCTCGTCAGCACGGAGCGAGCGGGGAAGCGACTGGATGATGCCCGGGACGGAAACGTTCATGAAGTATCTCACACTCGGATATGGTTCGTCTTGGGGGCCATCGTCTAAGACTACCACTCCGCATCCTCGTGTTGGAGTTTTAAGACAAGAGGTTGGGTCATCAGCCTCAAAGCCAACGAAATCCCCTACAGATGCCGAGGAATCATCGAAGGGAGATCATGTCGACGTTGACGATAAGGACAAAATTCAGAATCGTGCCAGTTTTCTGATTGGCTTCCACCGTGAAACAAGCACTAGCACCTCGGACAGTCAAACCCATGATTATATCGAAGCTGAAAATCCTTCCACTGCTGAATCAAGTCACAAAATCGACCAAAGGACATTGCATGTTCAATTGACAGTCCCGTTCGAAGAGGCAATTCCTTTGGACGAAACACCTACGGGTAAAATACTCCATCCCCGGGCAGGAGCTTTGATCCACCCAATGGCTAATTTCTTGTGCTCTAGGCTCAGTCAAGTTACGAACAGTTGTCTATGTAGTACGTTCTGCTATACCTACGTATCCTTTCAATGGAACTCTGACCAGATTGCAGCACCAACCATTCATATGCACATTCCTCTTCGATCCCTCAACACCCTCCTTAGCCCAGCTATCTTTTTACCGCGAGCTTCACAGCCAATTGAGCATACTCCAAAAATCGCTTTGCAATTCCACATCACCAGCTACCGCTTCGAAGCGAATCGCTATGTCAGACAGTGCCTTCGATGCCAACACACCCCAGAGTCAACAGGTGTACAATTTCGTATACGACTCTACTAATTTAACAATTCGCTCTTCCATTCCCAACATACCCGAGCTGGGAGTTCCCAGCAGCATTGAGGCACAAGATGGCGCTATTTCACAGCCCTGGTCACGGGTTGAAAGCCTTAACATCCATCACCGGCTCCTGAGCACTTACAGCGAAACCCGGTCTCGACCCTTGGAGGTCGAAAGAACCTGCAAAACCAGTCGCGGCTGGTGGATCGTTTGGATGCGGATGTCCGACGATCCCACTTCGCAACCAGAAAAGGAAGGAACCCCGACCACCGAAACGAGCACGGGCACTCCAGCTGAGGCCAACATCAGTACTGGTGCTGGTGATGCTGGGGGCGCGCAGCAAGAGGCATTTCTCATCAGACGGTCAAGCGATCACGTCCCTCCATCAGGGCATGTCCGTAGCGGTAGCGGCTCCCGATTCTTTCGAGATCTCGGCGGTGCCTCATCACCGGGCTTACAGGCGGCAAGGACCGATACAGGGCCTGCGAAGCTTGTCGAAGGATTGGGCCTCGATGCCAGACGGTATATCGGCAATTTATTGAGTCTGAATAGATAGATTTGGCAAAAGGGCCCCCTGTTTTGTCCTTACGTAGATTCGAATCCCAGCTGTATCTACCATCTCTTCCCACAAGAACCGGCGAAGAATGACCATATTCAGTGTCGAGCATCTACATGAGCTAATGGAGCTTGGTGTGTCTTCCAACTATACTGCGGCCCTCGGCGATTTCTAAGTCCCAGGAGAACCACACAACATGTGGATGACATAACTCACAGGAACCTAGCAGTCAGTTCTTATACAAGAACATTGATTTGTCCCCTAAGCTATGCTCAGTGACAGCTACAAACCTGAACGACACGCCTCCGTGGACAAAAACGAATACGATATACCTTGTCGGGAGCGAGAGGACCTGGTGCTAACGCTATGACCAGCATGCCCTCTTCGTCAATTCATTCCCCCTTGTTCAGGGGAGAGATACAAAGCCGCAGAAACTGTTCGTATGTCCCAGCTCTGAGGGAGAGGCGGGGACGAAGAACTAATGTTCTTCAGTGCTGACGCAAATGTTCAATACTCGGACCACTCTTCTCTTCAAACGTACATACATACATTAGTGTTGATAATCTGGCTTGCACCATGCAATCTTGTATCGCCAGTACATACATACCTAAAATAGCTTGCCTGTATGCCGGATTTCCTTCTACAGTAGGTGTTGTTTACAGCCCTGAGCGAGTCGTATGGTACGTGCCTTTGGACCAGACTAGTGTTACTATCAATAGCATCGCTACATGTGCTTGATATTCAAGCCACGGAAGTGCAATGTGGAGTTGGTTCTTTCTACCTATGAATTTCTTGCTTCGCACAGTCAACAACTATTGTCGATGCCTATCAGACATGGAAAGAAAACAAGGGGGCATGCAACGCAGAGCGCGGAAAATTGAAATGATTAGTAGACAATGACACAAGTATGAGTTCTGTTTCAAGATTCTCTTTCTGCATGGCTCAACATCCATCGCGAAGGACACATGTATAGTTATTAGAATCGCGGCGACTGAGAGAACAGCAGAGAACAGGGGGAGATGTTCAAATCCAGTGACAATACCATGCATTCACTTTAACCGAAAATAAACAAAGATAACAGATTAGAACACAGCAGAGGGGGAAATCTGGTGATAAAGAAATTGTGCTGAGGGAACCCGACGGGCGAGACAAGTGGGAGGAACCATCCGACCGATGGCGGAAATATGTCGACTTTCTGAATCAACAGACCTCCTCCTAATGGCGATCGTACTCATGCGTAAAGAGAGGGCTGCCCGTCAACCTGCGCCACCTCCAACCTCCATAGCCCGTTGAAGCAAGGACCTCTTTTGCTTGGGGAGCAACCCGGCGCCCAATTTGCCATAGTGGATGATCGCGAACCGCCCTGGAGGCGCCTATGGAGAGCTGGTGAAAAAAGATAAAGAAACCCACAAGGTTGTGAAGACAAGACAACGCCTCCCTAGAAAATGAAGTCTGCAAAACAAGAAAGTCGACCAACTGCATAGCCAGATAATCCCATAAAGCTCATGTGCCCGTGATTGAACATTATCCACACTCGCATCCAGGCACAGATTGGAACACGCCAACGGAAGACCCCTTCGAGTTAAATAATAGAAACCAAATATTCGAGACGCTTATCCGTTCATATAATCTCCGCACGAAACAGACCTTTTGCGAAGGAAACAACTAGTTTACAGGATGGTGCACTTCTTCTTGCTCTTGTGGGTCTTGGTCAGGAGCGCAGCCCGGGTGGCCGCCTCGAAGACCTCACGAACACCCTCGTTGGTACGGGCAGAGCACTCGAGATACTTGTAGGCACCGATCTTCTTGCGAACTTCCTCACCCTGGTCAAAAGTCAGCGATCACCCAAAACTCAACTTGTTACCGCGCCAGATGGACTTACCTGCTCAGGGGTAACCGGCTTCTGGGAGGTCTTGTGAAGTTCTTCGATGGTCTTAGGGTCGTGGCGGAGATCCATCTTGCAGCCAACCAGGATGATGGGAAGACCCTGGCAGAAGTGCAGAACCTCGGAGATCCACTGTAAAATTCATTAGCATGTTGAGCCCAAAGGACCTCGATGAGATGCGCAGGCTTCATCCCCAAGGTCTGGAATGGGGGAAATGGCTCACTTTCTCCTGAACGTTGTCCAAGGAGTCAGGGGAGTCGACAGCAAAGCAGATCAGGATAACGTGAGAGTCGGGGTATGAGAGAGGACGGAGACGATCGTAATCTTCCTGACCAGCAGTATCCCAAAGAGCGAGCTCAACATGCTTGCCATCGACCTCAACATCGGCGACATAGTTCTCGAAGACAGTAGGGACATAGACCTAAGACGTTGTGTTCAGTTAGTCGGCTAGGAACGAAAGGCTAGATTCACCGCTCCATGAGTTGTTTCGCATCGAGCATGAAGGGGACAAGGGACAGCGGCGTCGGGAAACCCAGGGGAGGATAGGAGGCGGAGGCTCACCTCAGGGAAAGTGCCCTTGGAAAAGACACTAAGGAGAAGATATGTAGTCAGTACGTGCCATTTGGCCCCTAGGATGGAGGCGATCAAGGATGGAAAACTTACATCAACAAACAGGTCTTACCACAGGCACCATCACCAACGATGACAAGCTTGCGGCGAATCTCAGCCATCTTTAGTAAGGGAAGAAGGTCAGTAAGTGGGAAAGCAGAAAATAGGTTGGTATAGCGATATGCGACAAGAGAAAAAGTGTGTTTGGTGGAGAATAGGGAATGGAAAAAGGGAGGTGAGTAGTTGATGGGGAATTTGGATTTTGGGAGGGGGGGGGGGGGGAAAGAGAGAGAGGAAGAGAGAGGTGGAGGTTGAAGGTCGAGAGTGAGAGAGAGAGAGAGAGAGAGAGAAAGGGACAAGTCAGGCGCCCGAGGAAAAGGGTTATCACGTACGGTGCACGGGAGTAGGCGCAACGGGCGCGGATTAAAATATGGGAGGGAGAGTAGGGGGTGGGGGTGGAAGAGGGAGGAATAAAAGAGTCTAGAATCGGAAGAATAAACCCAAAAGATGAGTTTGGAGAGAGAGATTATGAGAGAGAGAGTCCAGTTGTAGAATAATCCCTGGATGAAAGGGAGGGAGATAAAGTTGGAGGGATGACGAAGAAGAAAAGAGAGGAAAGAGAGAGGAAAGAGAGGAGGAAGAGGGAAGAGAAAGAAGAATGGATGGGGGATTGATAGAGCCTGGAGAGAGGATGGATGGTGGTACCTGGTAGGTAGTAAAGGGTACTACTAGGTAGGCAGTTAGTTAGTAGTGGTAGTGGTACTTAGTGGTAGTGAGTGGTGATTGTAAGTACTTGCCAGGTTATAGTTAGTAACTAAACTAATGCTCCTGCTCCTGCTGCTAACTACTACACCTAACTACAGTAGCCCGTTGCTCTCTCTCTGCTGCCTGTTCTGTCTCGGCTCTTGCTTGCTTGCAACTGGTTTACTACTTATCACAGAACTAGTAATGGTGATTGATTATTGGGGTTGGCCTGAGGACTGACTGACTCTTTCCAGGTCATTTGCTGAGGCTCTCTCTCAGTAATCTGAAACAATCTTCCACACCTCCGCCTTCCTCTCCCCAAAGTGGTCGAGATACTATGAATGTGGCTGTGACAGCCTTGAAGTGTTTATACTTCCCCCTTTCTCCTTTAACTGTTTGTTGTCTTTCCTTCATCATGCTCTGGCTTCTCCTCTTTGTCAGCTGCAACCTTGAACCATTTTCTTTTTCCATCCAATATTCTTATGGATTCTTTGATAGAGATTATTCGAATGGCTGAGCGTCTTCCACTCTTTTCCCATGACCTGACCTCCTTTATCTAGTCGCGTGTCCTTGTGTCCATCACTAAGTTTAACTACGTTGTCCGGTCAATCTCCATTGCTTACTTAGCTGCCTAATCTGCTTAGTTAACTACTTGTCTTCATTCCGATTAAAGCCACCGTGGCTGAAGACGGGAGCGATTACGACGGGTGACTGTCAGGTAAGATAGAGTCATGTATGGTATTGTATGATACCGGACTCAACTCAATCAACCGCAGAATTCCCATCCGTAAGTACAACTATGTATAGTATTGTGGTCGACCCCTATTCTAAGCAGGTCCTTTTGTTGTCATTAATCTTAGGAATTCATTCCCCGTTCCGACCGCGTCGGCTCTGGTTGTATGTCGTCATTTTCTTTCTTTCTCCCCTGCTTGACTTGAGAGTGATTGTCGTCGTGCCAAACAGCCAGGACTGGAGACAAAGGGCTTTTTGAAAGCTTCGAGCTCCCATCAAATCCTTAGAGGGCACTCACTAGGGTGTCTGTGCAATCAAGCCATAATGTATCAACCATTTTTACCTGCGCTATCCGACGTCTTGTCTGGGTGATCTTCGCCGTTATTTTCAATCTTACTCACATTCATGATATCTGAATTACCCTGAATGCAACGGCGGTGGTCAATCGTTGCAAATTCGCGTGAGATGCTTGAGATTCTTGAAAAAATAGATCGAGACTCGAGATGATCACCCTCCATGTAACTTTTCCTGGGGGTGGAATGACATCAAGTCCTGCATTTCGATATACTCGTCAAAGCCGTATGGCTAGCCACGGAGGTTGGCCCTGCAGCTCCATACTCTATGCGGGGATCGCCGACTACCCTGGATAGCTGGCAACGAAGCTCGAGAACGGCTAGACAGTCTTCCTACCCTGCTCCATAGCCCTCCGACAATCCCTGCTGTTGAGCTGTGTTGCCCTTGGGGAAACTCCTGGCTATACTACTAAGAGATTGACAGACATGATTTGTTGTCGCCAAATATGTACCTTTGGTGATGTTCAGTAGCACTCACTCTACTTCTTCAAAGTTCCGAAGGTGAAGAGACAATGCACGTTTTCACTTGAGGGGACTTCCAAGGGGAATCTACGTCTGCCCTGTGACTGTAGTAAATTATGAGTACTCTGCAGATCCGCTTTCCGCTCACTTTTACCGACGACCGATCCCAAAGATATGTCGCGGTGCAAGTGGTCTTCGATACAACCTAGATCATGCTGTGATCAGTTGCATGTATGTACATACGTACTCTCCTCCCCGGTCAACGTCATCTAATGGGGCTAGAAATCCTCCCAAACAAGTGCGGCCCCTGGCAAAGCCTGTGTCCAATACTGTGGCTGGTCCCTATTCTCATTCAAATTCGGGAAGAACCACGATGCCGGTCATTGATGGTCATGGCGATGGTGTCAATTTGCACCGTCAACAATGTAAGATAAAGTATATCATACTTTACGATCACGAGGTAAAAATACACTCTCGGGAGAAGCCAAACCTACTTACGTACCGCTTCCGGCTATAGCCTTGCCATACCACTCTCAGCCACAGATAGATAACTTGGCAGTCGCCTTGCAGTCCCCAGTGCAGCAAGTGTAAGCACTCAGTGGTCGTATTAGCTTTTCAGATCATCACACAATGGCCCGTCCCCAATCAGAATCGCAGGCCTGCTGCACTAATGCTGTACCAGTTCTAAGTTGGCCAGTCGTTGATTGGATCGCCCGCACCTACCGACTCACATTGCTTAGACCACGACGTTTGGTTGGGAAGATCCTCGGGAACGCCGTACATGGTAGCTGAAGGGTACATCCACGGTGGCTAGATCGACAAGGGCCCTGGATGACTGGCTTTTGATAGGGATACAGACTTTCACTGTGGCGACATTTACGGACAGTATGTCTCGCAATATGTGGAGAAATACATGCGCTGGCGACCTACCTGGCAATTGTACGGTTGGTGCAATCGGACGAGGCTTTGTGTTCAGTCGACGGTCGAGCCATGGACATCTATGCGAGTGTGCGCTACCATCTGTCAGATCACAATTCAAGAAAAAAAGTAGGTTCCTAGGCTTCAGACTGTGAAGAGTCTCGCAGGCCAGTGAATCTCATTTTGGCTTGGGTTTGTGACAGAGCCATAGTCCGTATATGGTCTCTGATTTGGTCGTCAACCGGCTGCAAAATAACTCATCCGATCTCTTTCGATGTTGCTGCCAGAAGCACCTATTAATCTAGCCAACCTGACTTGTTGTGGAGCGTGCGAAGCAGCTGACAATGCGGAGAATATTCCATGGCCATGGTGGTTTGTTCATATCCCAAACTCGAGTCATTGCTACATGCTCCACGTAGTCATGAGAGATGGAGGTGGTTGTCAGGTAGCCAGACCCAAAGCAGAGTATCCCCATACCACCCTTGATCATGGTGCTTATTCTCTTCCAGGTTGGCATATCAGCTTATCTTGAGGTCGATATGTATAAGCTACTCTGCCAACGGATACGAGAGGCGCAAGCTTGTCACACCTGACTAGAAGAATTATATAGCCACCGGGGCCTTGAGAATACTAGTACAGCCAGTCCATAGAATGAGTGAGCATGATCATTGTAGCTCGGCCGTGCACAACATGGATATCTGACTACTGACTGATTTGGAGGGGGTAAATATGATTGGCTGCAGAGGGTCAAGTCACGTGACCAATACTGGGCCGCAATTTTCCCTTTCCCCGACATTCATTCCGGCCGCAATTCAGCGGAAAAGGACGGCCATTGCTGGCACCGCAATATATCACCATGCAAAAAGTTATTCAGAGAACGGCACAGGCCCGGAACCAGGCCACGCGCAAGGCCATCCGGGCGGCCAAAGCTGCCGAACGCGAAGAGCTCAAGGACACTCTTCGGCAGCGATTCGCCTACAAGCGCCTGGAGCTCGACAACCTACGCGAGGAGAAACTCCGTCGCCGTGAAGACTGGATGCGTGGACCTCTGGCCCCCCAGCGTGATGCCGCTCTCGCAGGAAGCAGGTTCGGTGCCCTGACTCCGCAGGCATTGAACCCTCCGAACATTCCCAAGCATCTCCGACGAAAATACATCAACATCGCGGCGGGGGATCGGGTATGTATCATGAAGGGCAAGGATAAGGGCAAGATCAACGAGGTCATCAAGGTGGATGAGAATAACGAGACAGTGACGGTGAAGGACCTCAATATGGTATTGTTTGCCCATGCCCCTGCTCTGGACCAGGAATCTCGATTGACAGACCGGTGTCAACCCTCAATTAGGCCGATGTCTACTTCCCCGAGTGGTTGACCCAAAATTACGGAGAAAAATCGCCCTTCCAGTCGGTCAGCATCCCCTTACCCTTGGACGATGTCCGTCTCGTGGTCGCTCTCGACGACCCAACCACCGGCCAAACGCGAGATGTCTTGGTACAACATGTTTACGGCGGAGAACCCATCCTTGAACGCGGCTATGGAGTCGAGACCCCCAGACACACCAGGTATATTGCTGGCGAAGACATTGAGATCCCGTGGCCCAAGCCCGAACCTCCGGCGCCAAAGGACGAAGAATGGGATACCCTCCGCATGGAAGTCGAGACGCCAACCTGGCTGCCATCACTCAGATATGCGCCTTTCCCCGCGTCGGTCATAGATGAACTTCGCAACCCTTATTCCAAATACCGAACTAGGCACGAACCGGAATGGGTGGAGAAGAAGAGGATGGAAGACTACAAGCGCGAATATCTTGAAAGCCAATCTTTGTTGACCCCCAAGGGCGAAGCCCACCGGTTGAGGATCGCCGCGGCGCAGGAGCGCCGTAACGCTAAGCGGGATGCTGATGGAAACTACATAATGGACTCGAAGACACATGGATTCATTGAGAATTTCTTGAAGAGCAAGGTTGCCACCAAGATCGCCTGATCTGTCTGGTGGTAATGTGTTATGCATCGGCTGTCGGTCACTGACGAGGGAATGGCGGCTTTTCTTTGGGGTCAAACCCTTTTTGTAATTTCGCGCGATTTTTTATTTTTTATCCACAATGGGTGTGTGTATACAATAGTTCTGCTTGTAGCATAGAATATGACTTTTATTCAAATCACAAAAGAATGAGGTTTGTGGAGGAAGTGGAGAAGAAGATTGGCTCGATGAATGTGCTAGTATCTCCGCAAGATAAACCATTGCACCAAGAATGGGGATGTTAAGCAGTGTCGGGAAGAACCTTTTATTGAAGGCTGTTTGTTACTCCGTATTAATTTTTGAATTGCATTAAGTGCGCGCTCCCTCCCGGTCGACCAAGCCGCCAGGGGAGGTAGGTAGGAGTGCAATCCTTTCTTCAGTTTCTTCCATCTCCTACTATACTTTACTAAAATCCTAAAAGCTACCTTACTTAACTCAGCCTACCTTGCGACTTGATCCGCAACGCAAATCTTCTGCTTGCCCATCTCCAATTGATTTACACACTCATCTGATGCACTGTGGCCTCCACGTCTTCTCTAGACTTACTCATATATATTCATCGCTCCTGGATTAGCCGTATCTACCTATCTTTCTTCTATCATTATGGCATTTGCCACAATAAATTCCTCATCCTCAGGTCCTCCACCCAGGAACCCCGTCATCGACGACGCCTTCGCCGCCGAACCTACCCTCCAAAGACGCGTTTACGATGCGATCGGTACGTGAACACTATCGACCACTGCGAGAACCATTCACATCCCTCCCCCGCCTCAACCTCCACATTTTGCTCGCAAAGGCATCAATTGTTTCGCCAGAGCCTAGGACAGAAAGAACCATTAACTCATCGCTTGTTCTTTATTCTAAATAGGACATACCCCCCAGCATGCGCCGCTGTTCGAAGACATTGCCAGATATACCTCCAGCCTGCTGGCCAGGACTGCCGCCAACACTCGCGTTCAACCCCGCGAGGCCGTCAGCGACGACGGCCCTGCCGCAAAAAAACGGAAGATCCAGAATGGTGGGGAGGGCCATCCAGCTGCCGCTGCGCAGCCGTCCGCGGGCGACCTGAAAGCCGATGCATCGCTCCAGTTTTACATGCAAGACGTTTCCTTCGCTGTGCCGCAGCGGAAAAAGCTTACGCTGGAGATCACTGCTGGGGCCGGCGGATTCCTCCGCGCAAGAAACCAGGCGTCGAAAGAGGTAGAGTTTGGGGTCCAGTTGGACAGGATCCGTGAGTTATTCTTACGAATATATCTTCGAGTGGCATTTACTAATGTGTGCTCGTGGTCGCCAGGGCACGTCTTATGTCTACCAGTTCCGGAAAAGAATCAGCGGCAATTCAACTTTTGCATCATCCCTCAATACAGCGATGGCATCAACGCCTCTCCGGAAGGTGTAGCTGGTCTGGAATCTATCGTGTGGACGGTGGCCGATGGGCCGCCTAAGGCGGCGTTCTCAGGAACCGGACAGCAGCTTGGAACAGGCGAAGGCGAGACTGCGGAGAAGGTGGTTCAACAGGTTTTGAACGATAATCTGGTGCGAACCAAGGTTATCCGCCCGGATGAGCGGCAATTTGTGAGCGCGATGCCCGAGGCTCATCGCAAAGGGGAGAAGGCCTTTCACGTCAAGGCGTTCCGCGGCAGTAAAGATGGTATGGCATCCAGATATTGGTGGTCTAACAAGCTACGATCTCGACTAACAATGTTCCACCGTAGGGTACCTTTTTCTTCTCTCTACCGGCATCCTCTTCGGCTTCAAGAAGCCCTTGATTTTCTTTGCGTTTGAGAACATTGAGTCGATTTCCTACACATCTGTCTTGCAGCGAACATTCAATCTTAACATCCTGGCCCGGCCCACTGCCAGTGATGAGACCCAAGAGTTTGAGTTCTCCATGATTGACCAGGCCAACTTCTCCGGAATCGATGCCTATGTCAAAAAGCACGGTCTACAAGATGCTAGTCTCGCAGAAGCTCGTCGTGCGAAGCGTTACAATGGAAATGGGGCTAAGACCGAAGAGGATGCCACTGCTGTTGCAGAAGGTGCTGCAGAAGAAGAAGAGAGTGAATTGCAGAAGGCACAGCGAGAGCTTGAGGACCAAGAGGACGAGGATGAGGAGGACTATGATCCTGGCAGCGACGTTGACACCGATGGAAGTGGCAGCAGCAGCGAGGAAGACGATGAAGACGAGGACCAGGACGAGGATGGCGATATGGAGGAAGAAGACGAGGATAATGGTCGAGATCTTGTGGCGGACGAGCTCGGCAGCGAAGCGGAGGATGTCCCGGCCGATGAGTTGTAAGAGCTCACTTTATGAACCCTGTACGATCGAATTGTTGCTGCAGTCAGGCCAACGTAACGTGAGCCCGATTGAGTTTCCCTTCAATATCCCCTAGATCTCGTCATCAGTCGAGGCGTGGCGGTGAGTATTCCTTGGAGGGTTTTATCTAGCATAGAATATCTAGCCATTGGACGCGAGCCTTGGGTACTGAGAACGAGCGCTGCTCACGTCGCATTGCACCTGACATTGGGAAAGCCGTTTCAAGGCTGCATAAGAGACGTTTCAGACAATGGGGTTTGGCACCCAATGAATTGTGGATCATGGACGTGTCAGATGCATCGCGCCGTCACCAATTGATGTGCCGCCAATATCTGTAAGTCGATGTTATTATACAGTACTCCGTACAGAAGAAGCAGTAGGGGCCTTCCTTTCACTGGCACTAGATCTTTCTTAAGTCCATTGAGCAGGCTTGACTATCCTCCATTGAGGATAGCGGATTCGCCGTAACGACGACGCCCGTGATCTCCAGATCTTGAGCCCTAATGTAAGTGATGCTCATGTTCCGCCGACAGGGCAAGTTCGTATTCCATCCGAACCTAGTGTCGTGGGTAACCGTGGGGGAACAAGGTTGATAGTCTGGAGGAAGTGGAAACGGTATGATACTGTACCTACGACCGGATGGATACCATTGTTTTACTGAATCAATCATTATTATTGAGTCTCGAATCATACTCGTACCTCGAGACCTCCAGCAGACTACGTAGTTTTACTAGGTACGGAGAAAGAGACTCCGTTTCACAGCTCCACCGGGTTCCCCTCTTGACTAACCGGGATAGTCGTAGCTTCAAGCCCTAAGCGTGGTGGCCCCCAGGGCGCAGCCAGGACTGGTCAGGGGCGCAGTGCCAGCGCAGTGAGTATCAAGCCATTCCTGCCATTTTCTCCGTGGGCTTCTACGGATCACAGCCTCAGGGATTGATCGGTTGGAGTTTGGGCAACCAGTGAGATGGCAAAGCTAAGATTTTGGGGAGCAGGCGATTTAACTAGCTCCTCATCTGTCAGCACCGGTTGACAGCTACAGATACGGGCCATAATTGGGTGATGAGAGATTCTGTACCCATGGAGGGGGGGAAAGAAGAAGAGAGACATGACTGGCGTCTGTCTAATTGTCTATGGTCCTCAAGCTTTCCCTCACAACTAAGAACGTAAAAACGTGTGTACTATCTGTCTTTCGCTCGCTTCTGCCTCCTCCGGTTGCCGGCGACAGTTCGGCTCTCAGGACCGAACAGCGCTCATCTATTCCCAGTTGGAGATGGGGTCGTCTCCTCAATAGTCATAATCAAAATAATAATAATCAGAATTCTGCTGGGTTTACTGATCGGATAACCGATCGATAGGTACCTGGCACTAAGGCACAACCCACTGGCACTAACCCGACCGATTCTCCATAATGGCATGAATACGGTATCCATCCATCTTGTCCATCCTCATTCCACAGCCGGTACCTGTCCTGTCGGTATGATTACGGGCGTCAAACCTGCAGGAAAGTAGAATTCAGTCACCGTAGTAACTACGCCCCCAAAACTGCATGTAAGGTTCTTTTCTTTCTCCCCCTTTGGCTTTGATGGATGAAAAGAGAGTTGGTTTGAGTTGAGTCAAGTCAAGTCCAGTCGAGTCACCCAGATGAATGTTGCTTTCTTGCTCCGCTTCACATTGTTCCCTTTCCTCCCTCCCCACCATTCCTGGTGGCATCATACCGATACCTGTTGAAGAATTGCTTCCCTTTTCTTTCCCGAATGCCTTTCGAGATGGCCGGAACCGTCTGGGAGAGAGGGGGGGGGGCGGCGGCGGCGCGTCTAACGGTTTAATATCTTGTTGAGCCGTTCTCCATTTATAGAGCCAATTTGGCCCAATCTCAGCGAGCTCAACGCTAGAGGCGCCGCTAGTGACTCCTTCCCTTGTGCCCGGGGCGAAGGTTCCGAAGTTTCTTAGCGGTGAAACTCCAGATTGCACTGTTTTGCCTTCTCTCCCTCTCTCTTTTTCTTTCTCTCTTATCTGAAATTCTGAATCAATAGAACATTCGACCCTGCCGAAACTTACCTGTACTAATCTAGTTACTTCGGCGGTAGCTTTTGGGGGGCGGAGGGGAAGAAAAGAGGAGCCTGCCGTGTGCCCGTCCCGGTCCCAGTTCCTGTTGTGGTTGAAGAAGAAGAGGAGGAGGAGGAGGAGGATGATGATGATGTTAATGCTAATGTTGATCAATTGATATCATAGAATTGACTTCCAAAACAAGAACAAAAACCACCCACAGGTGAGATTCTAGAATATTTGGACTCATGACTTTTCACCGTGGTACCTTACTGACGGGATGTGGATTGTTCAAAGCATGCACCCATGCATGCATGGCTTGTTCCAACTGTCTCAAAGTAATCAAGACAAGCAGGATGGGGTGGTATCAATACCCCCGGAACCGTCCGATTACCGCCCTTCATCCCCTATCGTTTGGGGCCTTTTCGGCCATCACCGCCCGGCTAGTCCCCCTTAGTCGGTATTCCATACCAGGTGTTACCGTACCGACCGGCAGAAGGAGGGAAAACTGGGCAGAATGAGGGGAGAGAGGAAGGGGGGGGGGGGGAAGAGAAAGACTGCCCAAGCTTCAAGAACAGCCCGTCATTGTGTTCATTGTAATATTGTTATTGTGATTCTTCAATCTGTCAGTTTGTCGAAAAACGGATTGTCCGGATCGAACCCGAACAAGCCAAATCAAATCGGAAGAAGATTAAAGAAGAGAGAAGGAGGAAAAAAGAGGAGCCCAAAAGAGACCCAGACCAGGACCGACCAAACCGAGCCATACCAACAACTTACCAAGCCTAAACCAGACCAAACCAAAGAAGCCATCGCCTCCCTCCGTCTCAAACTACTAGACTAGTAGCCATAGCGAGTAAGTGAATAAGTGAGTGCCTGAGGGAGAGAAGTCGAGTAAGTAAAGTGAGCACTGGCATCGTACTGGCACTGGTAATTGACACTGGTAACTGGCACTGCACTGCTGCAGCTCTTCTCTCCTCTTTCTCCTGCTTCCTCCTGCTCCTCACTCTTCCCTCCTCCTCTTCCTCTCTCCGCCTCGTTTTTCTCCTCTTTCTCTCTTTTCTCTCTCCCTCTCTCTCTCTCTCTTCCTCCTCTCCTCCCTTTTTCCCCCTTCCCCGTAGGCAGGCCGTAGCAGTAATTGGTTCATACCAATCTTGGTGTGTTCACTGCTCACCTCCGTCCTCAATTCGCATCCTCTCATCTTCAATCCTCCTATCCTTTTCTTCCATTCGGCTTCGGCCTCCCCAATTACCATCCCATCTCCATCCTACTGCCACGCGCTCGGTCGACGCTTCAGGGGACTTTGCATTGAATCTCTCTTTTCCATTCGGTTATCTCGATCGCCTCCGTGTCCCAGCGCCGAATTTCCTCCTCCCCTTTCGCGTACCGAACACACCTTCAAACTGTCAGTCAACCTACAGTTCCTCCCCCCTCCCCCCGGAAGCCCTGGTTCTTCCCTCCCGTCACCACCAAACCAACTTCGCTCGACGCCGCTTCGCCGCCTCCCTCTTCCTCCCCCCCTCCGAGGCGAGGCTACTTCTGCAACCTTTTGGCCCCCTCCCTCCTCCCACTTCTCCGAGTCTTCGCTCTCGCGATCGTTTGAGCAGTCGTCCCGGCCCTTCGCCTGTCACCTCCCGCAGTCAGGATCTGTCTGGACACTAGTCATCCCTGCTCGCTGGGTCTCCTCTTCATATGCAGGGTCGAGCTTGGTAAAATATCGGGCTTTCTGTGAGACACCTTCCCCGGACCCATCGCTTCGCCTCTTCTTCACCCCTCCCTGACAGGCCCTTGTCTGGGATCTCTGCTTGTTGATCGATGGCCCGCCTCATCGATTGCTTGGATTAGTTTGTCAGGCTAACATCACGTGTGAAGTCATCTTCTCCAAGTCCTCTGAAACCCGTCTCCGATATCTGACCTGTCTGCGGTCTTTCGTCTTCATCGTCCGACTTCCGCAAACATGGCTTCCTCATCCTCCAATGTCGTTGGTGTCCACTACCGTGTTGGCAAGAAGATCGGCGAAGGATCGTTCGGTGTGATCTTCGAGGGCACGAACCTTTTGAATAACCAACAGGTGGCGATTAAATTCGTACGTGACATCGCGCATGAAATAACAAGGTGTGCCCCCCTGCTAATGATGAGCAGGAACCTCGCAAAAGTGATGCTCCGCAACTCCGTGATGAATATCGGACATACAAGATCCTTGTCGGGTGCCGTAAGTCTTCCCTAAGTCGACTCGGTCAGAATTTGGACTAATATGGTGCAGCTGGCATTCCCAATGTCTACTACTTTGGCCAGGAGGGCCTCCACAATATCCTGGTCATTGACCTGCTTGGACCCAGCTTGGAGGACCTGTTCGATCACTGCAACCGGCGGTTTTCCATCAAGACCGTTGTCATGGTCGCCAAACAGATGGTGAGCTTCATGCTGCTCTCTACTTGTGGCCTTTTCTAAACCTCCTCACAGCTCTCCCGAGTCCAAACTATCCATGAGAAGAACCTGATCTACCGTGATATCAAGCCTGATAACTTCCTCATCGGTCGTCCCAATACCAAGGCCGCTAATGTAATTCACGTTGTCGATTTCGGAATGGCCAAGCAATACAGAGATCCCAAGACAAAGCAGCATATCCCCTACCGTGAGCGGAAGTCGCTGTCCGGTACAGCCCGCTACATGAGCATCAACACCCATTTGGGACGGGAACAATCGCGCCGTGACGATCTCGAGGCGTTGGGCCATGTGTTCTTGTACTTCCTGAGAGGTGGACTCCCCTGGCAGGGTCTCAAGGCTGCGACCAACAAGCAGAAGTACGAGAAGATCGGCGAGAAGAAGCAGACTACTGCGATTAAGGATCTGTGTGATGGGTTTCCAGGTACTAATCTCCTGCCAACTATTTAACTTACAAACACGGCTGACCTGACGCAAAGAAGAGTTTACGAAATACCTGACCTATGTTCGCAATCTCGGCTTCGAGGACACCCCCGACTACGACTACCTCCGAGACCTCATGACGCAAGCTCTTAAGAATACTGGAGATGTCGAAGATGGAGAGTACGACTGGATGAAACTTAACAATGGTAGAGGCTGGGAGTACAAGTCGTACTCGTCACAGCAACACCTCCACAACAACGCCCTCCCCAACTCATCTGCGCGGGAGCTTCACGCTCAACAGCTTCGGGGTAGTCGACCGGGAGTGACTGCCGACCGTTTAAATGCGGCGCAGCCTCCCCCTCCGTCTCCGGCCAAACCTGGAGCTGGAAAGACACGCGACCGGCCAAGCGTGTCCGGAGGAATGGCCCCGAAGCGACAGAGCGGAGGTCTTGATGCCACGCCAGCGGCTTCGACTCAAGCACAGTTCCAGAACTCAAATGCCAACATTTCCGGGCATATGGGCAGTCCTGCCAACCCGGCCAAGACCAGCCAGCAAGGCGCCGGTGGTCCGGCGAACAATGAACCGCAGCCTACTTTCGTACAGAAAATGATGAAGGCGCTATGCTGCGGTAGGTGACGACATTCGTCTCTCCGTTTTGCGCTGTTCCTTTGCTTATTCCGGGTCTCTCTCCAGGTTGAGTAGAAGGAATCGGACCGCGAGCCATTCTGTACTTCTACGAAATATCCTGGTCATGTTGGTATCTCGACTTTCTTTCCTTCTTCGCTCTTCTTCAACACCCCGGGGAGGTCTGACAGGCAGCATGCGATTATACTGTGTTATAGCCCAGGCACCTCCTTTCCATTCCATTGTGTCGTACGTGCTCGGCTATGCCGAAGCCGCTGCTGCTGGCAGGGGAAAATACGATTCCGGATCTGGAGAGGGCCCGATATGTGTTTCTTTTCTTATGTGTGCATCCATCCCGGGGTCTTGTTGGGGTTGTTGAGTACCCGGTTCACATCAACCTCACGCTTCTTCTCATGTGCCAAGGTTCTCTGTCTTCTCGCCCCCGAAGAGGGAGAGTCACTTTTCTCTCCCATCCGTTAGAACGACCCTCCTCCGCCCTTTCGTCCTCCTTTTCATCATCATTTTCAACACTCTTTCATGGTGCTACGGCTCGGAACGGCGAACTTCATTAGTGATTTCTCTTTCTCTCTCTCTTTCTTGTGTCTTGCGTCTCGCATCTTCGGTCACGAACCATTTTAATACTAGAGCTTCGTCTTGTCTTGTATCAAAGAACAAGATCGCACTGCTGTCTGCCTCTCGCTCCTTCTCTCGCTTGACCACATGTGCGCGCCCCTTCGCCGCTTACATCTTGACAATTCACGCCTGCGTCTTGGCCACTATGGAGGCTCACCTGGCGCCGTTTATCGGTGGTAATCTCTAATGAAAAGGGGGACGCAAGCAAACCAGTGCAGCAGGCAGGGTTACCTTCAGCGGAGAAGTCATGTGCGTGCATAAGTCACCGTGGAGAATCAAGGTCAGAAGGATTCTGCTTTATCTAAACCGCATTTTAGCATTTACCTATGTGTTTGAATACGCGTACCCACTCTGCATTGAGGGGTATGTTTTGCAGGACAGATGAAAGTCCCTCTTCCATCATCGGTCAAAGGAGTTCATGCGATCAAGCTAAGCGGCCTGCGGCTGTTTATACATCTTTTTCTTCTTCTGGTTTCTCTTTGTTCAAACGCTGGGAGATTCGACTATCGATTTCGAGAATTTGACTCGGATTTCAGGCCGTGTGTGCGTGTGCGGCTGTGTTTTCTTGCTTATCACTGTTGCTCTTTCTAGTTGGATTCCTGTCACCGTCTTCTTCACCTGTGCTTATTTTCTCCTCCATTGTTGCTATCACCCACCCTTTGAGTCTAGAATTCAGCCGAATCGCTTCTACTGTCCTCGTCTTCCAAGCGTATTTATTTTTGCATTGCATGATTCAGACCCCTGGAGACCAGGACCATTGGTGCTATTGGTGCCGGTAGAAGGACTAAGGCCTAGAATTGGGATCAAGGGTATCTACATATAGGTTCTCTATCTATAGGCCTATTAGGTACATATCTCTGTTGGCATCAGTCGGTCCGTTAGGTTGGGGCCATAGACAACTTAGCGTCACCCGTTCCTCCTACTTGCTCGAACATGTCATCCCTGACAATAGGTCTCGTAAAGGACACCACCAATTGAAGTAGGAAGACCCGGTGCCAGTGTATCGTGAGCAGCATACTGCTGAGTGGACCGGCCGTTGGGCGCACGCTTTTAGCCCTACCTAATACTGCCTGATCTGACTCCAAGTCTTGCTTTGCCGGTCTGCTGCTGTCTCTTTGAGACTTCCCTGTTGCAAAACCCTACCTCGTTAGACGCGCGTAAGACAGGCTTGAAGGGATGGCTGATAGGCAGACAGTCAGTCAGTCAGTTTGGACTAGCCCAGATAGTCTCGGTAGGGCAGAATACTGTAGGGGGGCTAATCTCAGGGACTATTGGGTCACTATGTTCTTATATGATCCGGTACATGGGGATCTATTGCTATCTACATCTTTGTCACGGAGACTGTGCGCACTCCTAGTCTAGCATAGCAGCCGAGCAATAGTCCCAACCCGAGCTAAACTTGTTTGCCAGCTGGTAGCGGGTGGTTTTTGATGATGCTGATGTGGATGAATCGGGGAACGAGCCGGTCGAACTTGAAGGGGTCGCGAGTAGGATGTTCAACGGTTGGAGTGCCACTAGGCAGATTAAGTGCATTACCTGATTCGGTTGTACGCATGAAAAGAGCATTTGCTTTGGGATGCCCGCCAGGTGGGTGAGGCCGCCCAGAGGTCAGGGGGTGATATGTATCAACACCATCCTTGTCACCATCATCGCCATCACCGCATCTGATGAGCACTACCTCCAGAACAACAATGTAATTCATCATTTTATTGGAAATGAGTTGTACTTCCAGCTGAAACCAAACCCGAAGATCATTCAATCCGCACACCCACCCATTATTTCTTTTCTGCCCTAGGTCGACTATGCAGTGATTTCCCCACCATTTCTCACAGAATGAAACACATCGAGTCTAGACCAAAAAGGGACAGACAGACCGCAGGCATCATACCACAACACCTCCACCACGACGTGACTGTCTGATGATGATTCTTGCTAACTACCGAATAGTGTGTTGCTGATCATTCATCCCCTCGCCTATTCTCTCCACCTTCCACTTTACCTATCGCGGGTCCTGCAGAATTCAGTCCCCTGCACCCAAGTGATAAATTCTGGTTTACCGGTATGTCATGGTCATCCTTTAGTTGGGGAGGTAGTCTGTCGCAGACAACAATTGACAGTGACCGGCGGGAGTGATCAAAACCGGCCGGAGGAGGGAATTGTGGATCTGACCAACTACATCCTAGGACAGACGTTCTTCGAAGCCCATAAGCAACAACTGACTATCTCTCGATGGACAAGATCATACTGTCTTGAGTGTGGTCCCGCTCTCGACGTGGAATGATCTTCTTGTTCATCGATCCGGGCTTGGCACCTCTATTTATTTATTAACTCGGTGGTTCTTTTTCCAGTATTTATATGTTTCATCCTTCTATAGGGTAAGTGACCGCGGAAGAGGGCTGGATATATATCGGCCTCGGTTGACGGGAGGTAAGCATAGTTAGTTAGCTAGCGAGCCCACTACTGTAGCAACCTTGAACCTAGAGCCTACGGTACTGGTAGACTGGTGAATTCCACCACCGGTAGGAGCTGGGAGCTGACAGTTGGCCTCTAACAACGTGGCCCTTCAGCTCAAGCTACCGTGGGCTGCTGCTATTCTTGCTGTCAGTTCGGCCTCCTCCGCGGGTGTCAAGAGGAGCGTCGCCATTGAGGCCCTATAGGAATACACGTGGTCACGAGCGGGTCTGGGTATTTCTCCCCTCCCAAGGCACCTTTCTTACTACAAAGATGCAGGCAATTTACAGGGAAGATGGTTCAAAGAGGTTACCCGTAGCGAGGCCAATCTGGACAACTGGGAATTCAGGTCCATATTAGACCTACGAGGAATTGCCGAGGCTGGGACCACCAGCAATCAAAGTTCTAGACAATGCCATCATCTGGGCAGGACGATTTAGGCATTCGGTGGGCGGGTAGAGCCGACAATCGTTCACGAGAAACCAGCCAACGTGCGCCTGAGAATCCCTTCCATAGGCGTTTCAGTGTGGCTTGAGTGGGCTGACTGACCATTACAGGAGTACTTGATTTAGGTAGGTAGATACTATGTGCTACTAGGTGCCTAGTGTAGTACAAATCTCCGTCGCCACACACTTGAGGCACAACCGTAGGGAGAGAATGTCAAAACTCTGATAACGAAGGTTAGTCCGCTTGCGGTCAAGCGGACTACGCTACTACGCCCCAGGTAGGTTTAGTGTTAGCCGGGTAAGCTTACTACTCCTCCTGATAAGAAATCGCGTCCATGGTTGTTTCGCCACCTTCTGGAACAGAAAATCATCCGTCTCCTTATCGGCGGAGGATTCCGGGATCTCCTGGTGGTTTGGTGGTTTGGTTGTGTGTTACGGTCGGAAGTTGCTTCTTCTAATATCCTATCCTAGGCTGCAATCGTCGTGCTGAGTGGCAAGATGGCGAAAGGAGAGAGGCTTCCATCTTCGTTCTAGAATGGACAGGTTTGGATTCAAATCCCTGCGGATTTGCCCTTGGTCTTTGTGTGATGATCTCGTAGTCCCCGGTCTCTAGTCAACTACAAGTAAAGGCGTATGATCAGATGAAGTGGCTTTGCTTTGGTGGCCAGTGGCCACCGAGGGTGGTTTAGTCTTCGTGCTTTGGTGGAACATGGGTTTGGATGATCATCACAAGATTGACAAGAGGTTAATTTAGGACTTACTTAGAACTGGTAGTTAGACTACCTAGAAACTGTGAACTGAGTTGAAGAAAGAAACAGACAAAGTTTCGCCAGGGTCAATCACTGCCTGCAAGTGATCGGCGAGATGACGTGAAGGAAGCTCAGGGAGTTGTGGCTGGTTCAAACTCAACTGTTTATTCAGTATTATGTTCTACAACTTCCAGGCTCTACCCAAGCTGCAGCAGCAGATCTGGTTTGGTGCATTGATGGCAGCCGAGTTCTTCGCGCGCCTGTGGTGTCACCCGATAGAATGTTCTGTGTGGCTTCTCTGTCGCCCTGACGTATTTGTCTGACCGGCGCCCGGTCGGCCAGGTTGCACGGCAGGACTTCCAGAGTCGTCGGTACACGCAAGCCTCCTCCTCCTCCTCCTCTTTATTATCACCCAACTGCAAAGGGTAGACAGAGTGATAGAATGCAAAACAGGTTGTTCGTCACCCCAGTATTATGTGATCCACTGATTCCTATCCCCATCGCACGCCAAGGTCTGGTAAAGCGCCCCGAGACCCATCGGTGTCTGGTACTAACAAGCTTCTCGACTCATTTTTCGACCCCCTATCTACACCACCAAACCCAAAAGGGTAATACGTTGCTCATCCCGAGTCCCGTCTCTTCTCTTTCTGTGCTTTTGTTGTACTCGTGGAGTAAAAGTGTTTGCTCGCCAGACGCGCCAAAGAGATTGAAAGGTGGAGTGAGTGTCTGTGTGGGGTGGGGTTCTTGTATCACCAATCTGAGGACCCTGTGGATTCGCCGGAATTCTTTCATCAGCAAGTCAGACAGCTCTCAGTCTCTATTGCCACTCACTGGCTTGTCGGCTTATGTACGAACGGACCGAAAGCGCCCCTAATCGATTAGTTCGACGCCGCAAGGGAGTTGGGCTGGCCCCTCCCCGGTCTTCCCCCCTCCCTCCCTTACTGTCCGTCCTCAGTGTCCTGTCTGTCCTCCAAAATGGGGCACACCATCCATCCACCTTTACGTCTTCTGCTGTTTTCTGGAAAACCATGTTACCATGTTACCTAGCCATGACCCGGCCGAATCCCCATCCCTCTCTTCTCAGACATCACCACCACCATTATACCCACTTTGGGCACCACAATACGATCAAGAGAATGGGGAGGGGGAGGGCCGTCCGGTCTTCTTTATGAACTACTACACCGTGACACAGACACGGGCCTGCAAGCCTGCAGGCCCTTGCAGCAGGAAGGCGACACTGGCCTGGGGAGAGCTAGCTGCAGGCAGGGATGTTCACCGGTGATACCACGCCGTCGTTGTCGACCGGCTCCGGCCCCAGGATTTTGTGAAGGGTTACATGAGGATCCCAGGCTAATCAAATAGTCTAGTCAAAGGCTCAAAGCAATGACGGAGGGGCTGGCTGTCTCCCACTCTTTGTTTTGCTCGGGTAGTAGATCCACCCAGCACAAACCAAGACTACCATCAGACTAATCCCTAGAATAGCTTAGTGCCTACGTGAGGATAGTCCAGGCGCACCTGGGGTCAACGAGGTCGAAATGCCCGCCCTCAATTCGCAGTCTGTTTCATTCGTGCTCAATTTGCGCAATTGAGTGCCAGATCGGACTCCCTCTCTCTTTCTCTTGCGCTTAATCCTTTCCCATCCTTCTACGCTTGCGCTCCTTCTTGCACTCCTTCCCTCACAAGTTACAAACCCCCCTTACCTGTGGCTGCACAGCCTGCTTGGCGTCCTGCAGATCCTGCGCCATTCGAGCCAATCAATGCGGGGGCAGACCCAGTCTGCACGACCGCCGTCAGGCCGTCGTGCGCCTAACGAAGAGTCGAATCAGTCATGCCATTTCAATCAGGACTCTTAGGCGTTTAGGCGAGGGGCCGACCGACCGGAAACTGTCTCTCCGGGCCCGGGTCCGGATCTGTAGTCTGGATTGCATCGTCGGATATCTATGAAGATGGCGGCGGGTGCGCGCGCGCGCGCTTCTTGGTTCTTGTGTAGGTCGATTGCCTGCGTTTCCGACGCCATGGATTGCGGGATCCTTCTGGAGGATGGCCATGTGTTTAGTGGACAAGGGAGCACGCCTGGGCAATGCTAATTAATGTACGATGTGAGCCACGTAGGGAGGGGGCCGCTTCCAGCAGACAGAGAACCTTAGAAGTTAGTACATGAAGACCGGACGACCAGGTACATACCTCACAATCCTAGTTCCTTAGCCACTTACCTAGTGGTGTACCGTACAGTACAAGAAGTAGTCAGGAATCCAAATAGGCCCTGAGATGAGACTGCTATTCCAGTCCAGACTAGCACACCTCCATACGAACCCGCTTGTCACTCCCTCTTCTAACCGCTTCAGCCAAAACTGGTGGGATGGTTTGGATCAGAGCTTTGCTGTAGGATGAAACAGGGCCGCGATCCATACAAAAGGCTGCTCGAGGCCCCCGTTCGAGGGCGCTTCTAACGAGTTTGCAATCACAAATTCACCATTCTCCAGAGTAGTTCTTGTTAATTGGCATGCGATAGCACTCGTCTGGCAAAGAACCCTTTTTTCTTTGGGGAGCTTCTCTTGGAACGATATTGGAACCCTTCACGCGTTCTGTTCCCCTGTATGAGACGACAACGGGACTTCTGCTGCCTTTCTGCATTCTGCAACCGACATAAGCTCTGCGATCTATCAAATTCCCTCGGTCAGGGCTGAGCGATTTAATCCTCTTTGCATCTGCACCGTTGGTCATATTGACCTTTGAACGCGCGTTGTGGTGCCTTTCAACCCCTTGCTTACTGCTGGATCTCCTACGTACTTGCATCTTGAGGATTTTATTTGCGCATGGTGAGTGGAAGCTGCTCTTGACCTTGCTTTTTTTTTTTTTTCTTGTTTCGTTCCAAGACCTTTTTTCCTTCTGTGGTAATTTTCTAGAACACAGCTGTGTAGTATGTTGATATTGTGATTTTGATTTTCTCGACTCCTGTTTGGTTTGTGTTGCGTGCGCGCATTGTTTCACATGCCGGCTTTTGACAAGCTTGTCTGTCATGTTTCTTCTCCCCTTTGCCCCTCTCTCTCCATCTCCACTCAATCCACAATCAAAACAACAACAACATCATTGTCATCGTCATTTTGCTTGGGCACAATCTAGAATAAAAAGAAAGAGGAAGGGAGGAAGGAGGGGCATGGAGAGGGCCGGACCGAGTCATTCAAAGGGCGAGAACAGAGAATCGAGCCAACCGAAGCCGAAACAGGTGTTGATTCTTTACCGTCGCTGCCCGGTTCGATCTTCCATCTCCGAGACGAACCATCCGTCTACTTTTGCACCGGCAGAGCGATCACTCAGACAGGCAGAGAGAAAGAAAGTAAGAAAGTAAGAAAGAAAGAAAGAAAGAAAGAAAAGAAAAGACAAGAAGGCAGGCAGTCCGAGTTCATTGTTGGTTACTATGGGTCTCCCACTCATTCATTATTCATTGATTTTGAATGACGAAGATCCATTCCAACTGTTTTTCTCTCTGTTCCTCGGGAATTCTCCACCTTGGAGGGCTTCCAGAATCCAGATCCTGTTCGAGTTGTCTGGTCGGATAATCATTTCAATCCCAAGCCGCCTCTAGTCTCGAGGTTATTGAGGCATGACGTGATCCCGTCATTGCATGGACGATACCATTATTTGCTTAGCCGCGTAGTGGTTTCGACTGACCCGGGATGGTGAAAGGTGGTAGGTGGTGAGGGAAGAATGGACGAGGTCTCTTCTCGGAAGTCTTCTTTTCTGGTGGGAATTGAGAAGTTGATTGCTGTTGTTGATCCCTTGGGTCGCATGTGATAGACGATGGCCGGATGGTCTCTGTACCTGATCATCATCATTCCTCATATGTGAGACCATTGTTGCCTTGTTGCCTGTCTACCTGTCTATCTGTCTACAGTACAGTGCAGCAAGTGTTTGGTGGCATCATCCATTGAGCGCAATCGGCCATGAACCCCACCACTTTTTCACTTTCTCACTTTTTGCTGGGTTACGATCGACCGGGAAGTCTCGTCTGCACTTGATTCGTGGTTTGGGAGTCAGGGAGGCAGCATCCCTGGGTCTTTGGCTTTCCAACAGCCAACGTGGTTGCGTTGCCAGCCTTGGTGTGAGTGGGCCTCTTCCCCACCCTTCGGCCCACTTCTTCCACTTTTCTCTGCCCACTCTTTTCGACGCTTCCGTGCAGGTTTGGATTTTGGTGGAAGTTTGGAGTCTTTTGGACTAAACTAAACTAAGCCCTGAAAAATGATCAGCAAATGACTGAACTGAACTGATTGACTGGTCTTGGTCGGTCTGTCTGTCTGTCTGCCTGTCTGTGTCTCGGTCTCGGTCTCTGTTTGGCTTTGGCGCGCGCGCTCGCTCTCTCTCTCTCTCTCTCTCTCTCTCTCTCTCTCTCTCTCTCTGCCTTGTTTCATTGCCTGCTTCCACTCATATTTCCTCTCTACAATCCACAGTCCATCCAATTCAGATCTTCTGCCTGTGGCGTCATCCCTTCTCTTCTGCCTCCGCCTCCACCCCCCACCCCCCTCTCAAAGTTCCTTTTTGGGTTTTCAATTTTCCTTTTCCTTTTCCTTTTTTTTTTTTTTCTTTCTTTTTTTTCTCTTGCCTTTTTCTTTTCTTTTTCTATTTTCCCCCTACTGATTGATGTGCAGGCCTTAACACCACATCTTATTATTTTCCTGTTCCCCAAATTCTTTATCTCATTATTCACGCCTGTCCTGTCCTGTCGTCTGGCTGTCTGCCTACCTGTCTGTCTTCCTTCTCTTCCTTCTTTAATCCTTCTGGAATTCAACACACATCCCCCTCACACCCCCCCTCCCCTTGTCATCCACACAAATTCTCCCTCCCTCAGAACTAATCAATTTCTTTGTTCGCCTGCCAAACAGATCTCATTCCTTCACTGAGACTTACTCATACAATCGAGGTCATCATTCATCGAATTGCCTGCCCCTGCCCTCGGCGCACCCGCCTTCACCTTTCGACACCGCCGCGGCTGCTGTCTTTCATTCCATTCACCGTCCTTCCCGCTCTCATCCGCCGGTACTCGCATTCATAACCGGGCCCGGTCTCGATTCGCAAGTGGCTGGTGTCCAGTGTAAATACGAACAGACCCTGGGAAACGCAACTACGAGTCCGATTCCAAGCCGTTGACAAGTCTCTCCCCCCCCGGGACACGCAACCATTCTTCCCTGTCAAAACCATTCGACAAGTGCGGGGAGGATTCCAGGGTTCTCGGCACACTCGTTCATCCCACCCCACGAGTCAGTTACATCCTGGACGCGATGCTCAAGAAGAGGACTCTACATCCTCCCATCCTTTTTCGGCATCACACTCCCACTACGACGCCTGAACTCTCTCCGACGACTTCTTCATCGGACAGCGACTCGGACGAGGACATGGACTCGCCCCGTCCGCGTCCGCTGAGTCTGACCGTTCCCCCTGGCGCATTTTGTCCCATGCGTCCCTCCTTAGATGAGGTGCTTGCGAACACCGCCCCTGCACCCTATACCCTCAGTGCCTTCATGGCCTATCTCTCCCAGAATCATTGCTTGGAAACCCTTGAATTCACCCTGGAGGCGAAGCGGTACCGGGAAACATACAATGCTCTGAGTCGCCAGCTAAATCAATCGCCGATTGCCACTGAATGTCCCGAAAGTCAACATCTGCGCATGCTTTGGCAACGACTCCTGACAGCCTATATCATCCCCGGCTCCCCGCGCGAGATCAACGTCTCCAGTGAAGTACGCGAAGATATCCTTCGATATGCCAACCAAACCCCACCGCCACCCCCGGAAATCCTGGACGTTGCCGTCAAACTCGTCCACGACTTGATGGAAGAGTCGATCTTCATCCCGTTCTTGAACGCCCATGCCACCGCCGCTCACGTGTTCCCGTTATCAGAGCCACTTTTCCCCCACGAGGAGGACATCACGGTTGTCTCGAATGCAAGTCTGGACGATCACACCGTGAAGCGGGTTCGTTCGAAAGGCCGACGCTTATCACCCCGTTCGTCTAAGGAGCTAGGCTCCCCGGTCTCCGTCGGGTCTCCGACCGGCCACTCCACTCGCTCGAACTTTTCATTGAGTGCGATGACGTCTTCCCTGAGCAAGGCAGGCCATCGCACGTCGAGTAACGTCACCAGCGCGAGCGGAGAGTCCGCTTCGGGCGGCGCACTAACGGACGATTCGGGAAGTGTGCAGTCGAATGTGAGTGCGGGCGAACCGATGACACCGCCGACGACACCGCCTTCGAGTGACCCTCATTGCATGCAACTTGGCCACAGTCCGAAGCGGTCTGACAATCCCTGGAAGAAAATGGGAATGAAGTTAGGCTTCAAGAAGCGCTCGGGGAACAGTGGTTCTGGCAGTCACCATTTCAAGTTGAACGGCATGGATGAATGACTGGCCGTTCGAGCCCAGCAGACACGGCCTGCTTTACCCCGCAAGCCGAGCACTTTCTGGCAGACTGTGAAGCTTTGCTGCTGTCCTCTATGCGGATCGCAACCTTTCCTCCACCCCTGATCCACCTATTATGGAGTCTTCCCACGAAACGGCTAGCATTCTTCCACCTTCCCTTCCTCCGACAGACTCGACACCCGCGAAGCTATCTCTCAAAACGTTAACAATGTGCCTACGACTGGTTTTCCGATTTATCTAGCCAACCTTCCTCTCCAAGTTGGAGTCCGAGAGGATGACGACGACGATGGTGTAATGCATGTGCATCTCTAATTTTATATGTTCCCGGTCCGGGAAAGCATCTTCACAACCGGCGTTTCTCCCTTGTTCATTATTGCTCAACCCAGCGAGCGGATTCAGCGAGCATTTTCGATATTTTCTCATGTGTCATCAACAAAACTCATATAGACAGGGATTCGAAATGGGGTGGTATTCTGGAGGTTTTTGTATTATTTTTTTTTCCGTTCTGGCGTTGGGGTGTCGTCATGTGTCAAATTCTTTTTCCCCCTGTCTCCTACGTGATGTGATGTGCCATGGCCTTGACGTGTTCATGGTTCCGAATGAGTGAGATATCGGCCAGGGCCACCATGCCGGTCTCCCTCAGTTACCCTTCTCCGTGTTCTATATTTACCTTTCAGTCCCCTTCATATGGTCCTGCATCCTTGGCATAGCATGATATTAGCATTAGCATTAGCATTAGCATTAGCATCGCTGCACTGGTGGTCGGTTAATAGATACCCATGGTTTGATGCGTTGTCAACAGTGTGTTACTTCTTTGTAGACTTGAAATCTCAGAGTGTAGACAGAGTACGGATGCTCAAGAGACAGACCTTGATTGCAGCCACTGGAAAAAAAATTGCAGAAGATACAGGCTCGAAGGCTTCGTGGATGGATCTCACAGGCACATATCCAAGCATCCCGACTGTATACCTCCCAAGGCCATGCTCGGGCGAGAAAGCTATATAATAGCACAGCGGATGCCCCGCCCTCTGAATAAATCTATGGGAGCATGGACTATGCTTGAGGCTAGTGGTCTCCCTATGGCCGCAAAAAGGACATTGCAAACCAATCTTGTGATTTACTGGCTCCCCTTTCTAGCCCACAATTCTCCTCCCTGGCCTCGTCTCCAGCGCCCCAACGGTGAGATCCCACCCTGCGTCTTCGAGAGCAGCCATGTACCGCTCGAATCGGCCGTCTCGATTGAGAAAAGAGAGTGTTCGGTGGAGAATGTCGAGAATGGAGCTGATGCGTTTATTCTTCTCCGGTTCGGTTCCTCTCCTAGACGAAGGGACCGAGGCAGAGCAGGAAAGCACTCGTGCCGCGAGTAAGGCGTGCAACCAGCCTTTCAGTTGAGACTGTGGGGTGCAGGTGGATTTCAGAAGGATGTTGGCGTGCCATTTGTTCTTCTTCCCAGGCTCGAGGAAGAGGATGTAACGTTCGTCTGTGAAGAGGGCGGAGAGGTGCGGCAGGGGGATGCCGGTCTTGAGGGACTGGGAGGATCGGCTGGTCCTGACTGTAAGGGAGGAAGAGGATGAGGGGCCGGGGAGGAATTGGGAGAGGGAGACGCCGATACGGCAGGTGCCGATAGGGCGAGAATGGAGATGGCGTGCGGCGACGGTCTCTGGGATAGTCCATCTGAGGATGCCGTCTTCCTCGAAAATCTTCTCGTGTTTCGCGACCTGGGATGGGGTGAGGATCTGCAGTCGCCAGGGAACTGCATTCTGGTTTTGTGGGAAGGAAGTTGTTGTCGTCTGGAAAAGTGGTTCGCTATGGGTGCTAGGACTAGTGCCGGGGCTATGGTCCATGAAGCGCATGAAATCCTCGTCAGAGCTGACCAAGGTGGAGAAGACAATGTTTGCCCGTTGCCTATTTAGACTGGTCATTTGGACAGAGCGTACAGCTGCGTAGTTCAGACTCAAATGAAGCGCCAGAAGCATAAGGAGGGCGATCCACGTTGCAGCGAAACCAGTCACATGCGAGACGACGAAAGAGCCAACCTTGTTTTTTTCGATCTGTCAGCTAGCCCTATTCATGCATGTATGCATGTAGTGTGCAGGGTACGGAGAAGGATGAAATGATAGTCGCTTACCAGCATGCCAACGAGCGAGATGATAGTCTCTTGCGATGAATCTTTCTGTTGTAGGGAAGGTATTAGCCGGCTAGGCACAGATAGCGACGCGCCACTACGAAGCTAGGCACAACACTCACGGCATTGACCTCCGCCAGATTTCCCCATTTAGAGAAGTGCGCACTCAGGCTCGCCTTGGAACTTCCGCCTGCGACGCCGCATAGGGCGCGAAGAACGCCGGCCGTGCTGAGTACAATGACTCGGAGAGCACCTGCCGGGATTATGGGTGATAGACAGTCGAGGATCATGGCCAGATCGTTGAAGACGTCAGCAGCAAGTCGGTACTTCTTGCATTCCGGCTCCAGAGCGGTACCGACCCGGTGCGCGAAGAGAATGGTCGCAATGCGGCCGGATGAGTCTTGGAGGATATGAAGAAGTAAAGCTGAGGTTGGCGACGCATCCGCGTTGCCCACGCCCACGCCTGTGAAATGTTCATCAGTGTTGATTCTATTGCTGCGGCAGAGCGAGTACATATGGTATGTATATATGTACCAACCTTGTAAAACTGCTCTGGACGACAGGAGGCCAGCGATCGAGCTACTGAATGCCTGGAGGGAGTCCTTCGCGAGCCAACATTAGCGCGTTTTCGTCTGTATGCGAAGCGGGTAGCTTGTAGCTTGCGATGAACACGCGGCTAGCAAACATACGAATATTTGATAGCTGTATTATTTGTTAGTCCAACACGAGGACCAAAGATGAGGAGAGAATGCTTACTAGGTATAGTCTTCAGTCACACTATGCGGATAGCCCGTGGGAAGAAAAACATCGGCGAGGGTGTCTAGCAGTGCCTTGAAAGACCACGGTGTTGTTGGTGTGTTAGAAGGGTTACGCTGGCAGCACAATCAGCTTTTCTGATATGCCTTCAAGCAATTAATGCGTTTCACATATGCATGCAACGGAGAATGGCGAGGTTGTCTCTACCGACCAGAAGATCTATGCGCCCGCTACTTGCACGGCACTTGTCATGATTTGATGGATTAGAGTCAGTTGACTCGGTATAGATATAGGTGACTGTAGGATGGTTGACTTCGTCCACTTCCGTGAAGGTAAGTGGTTTCAAATCCTTGAGGTCGCTGCCCAAGGCCATACTCCAGATTGCAACGGAGGTGCTATTGTACTAAGCCTGTCTTAGCTGTAAGAAAAAAAGATAAAGAAAATCCCCTGGTGATGGTTGGAGGGAAGGACGTCGTGCATCGAGGACTAAAGTTGAGTTGGTTGCGTGGCCGAGACCGAAGCTTAGCCTGTAGGTAGCACGTGTGACAGAGATGCGATTGGCCAGAGAGCATCTTCCCCATCAACCCAGAGCACACAGTCAGTGGGAGAGGAGTAGGCTGGCTATATTTACGATAGAAATAATCAGTAATTGAAGTCAAGAGTCTGTAGAAATTTAATTCGCATTTGAATCACACGGGCAAATTTGCCCCAAGACTCATTATAGAGACCAAGCATCTCTATGAACAACCTCCCTCCCGCCCCGGAGCCAGCAGACTTTTCCAATCCGAATCAACGAATTAGCTATGCACAAGAGTCTGAATAGAATCAAATAGCTCTCAACATGTTCCAAAAAGACAGAACAAGAAAATTACCCAACATGTAGCACGCCCCCCCCCCAAAAAACAAGAAGCTCAAAAACCGCTAAGCATGAAGACTAGCAACCACCAGCGCCATGTTCGTATCAGAGAATGCGAGAAGCAGAGGCGGAAAGAAGAGAAGAGAGACCGGAGTAGCTCCGAGTTGGGCAAGCCAATCAAACGACCCATCACCAGTTTTCGACGGTGACTCCGATCCCGAATAAAGTGACGTGCAAGTTGAGATGATGCGATGAAGTAATATTACCAGGTGGCCTCACGGCTCCCCTGTAAGCTCTCCCCTCAAGAGAGTCGAGCAGGTGCCGTGGTCCAAGCCATGAAATCCTCATCGCAAAATGACATCAGTCGTTCTGCATCCCATCAAATGTTAGATTGACCTTTATCGTCGCGTCATCTCCTCATTGGACATTCTTTGGCATCTAGGCAAAAAGGCTGGCACCACCGGTCTCGATGGCTTCGATCTCGGCCTCAGTCCAGGGCAGACGGTGGAAACGAGTGGGGAGCTCAGCACGATCGAAGAATTCACCCTGCTTGGGCTGGATGGGTCCCAGAGAAGCGCCGGGGGCGCGGCCGATGCCCTGAGAGAAAGAGGCGCGACCGAGGGGGCCGTGCTGCTGGGCCTTGGAGCGATAGGCGGCGAAGGAGTCGGGGAGGACACCGGTGGGGGAGGCCGGGTGAGGACGAGGAGTATGGTCAATGGACTCTGGTAAGACGCGCGTTAGATAATGCACCTTTTGGAAGGTCAGACAAGAGAGAATGAAGACCTACTAGGCACAGAGCGCTTGCCAAGGAAGCGAATGAGGGGGGTGCGAGCAGCGTTACGAAGAACCATAGTGGCGTGCATTGTGAAAGTGAGAGGAAATTGGTGGAATTTGTATCGACAGGGAAAGGTGTAGGGAGGGAGACAAAGCGCGTCGAGCTTTCCGAGACTGTCCGCAGCGACCGAAGCGGGCGGGTGATGATTGCAATTGGAACGTCGGAGCGGAAGATTGATCGCAAGAGATGCAAGCTGGTGAATTCTAGAGAAGACTTCAAAGTGTTATATAGACAGTAGAAGTGATTGAATGACTGCGGAGAAGGAAGACAGAGGAGAGGAGGGTGGAAGAAGAGGAATTGAATGAGAGAAGAGGGATGAGTAGAAGAAGAGGGGAGAGGAACGAAGGAGGAGGGGAGAGGGAGGGAGAGAGGGGGGGAGTGGGAGGAGAGGAAAAAGGCGGATGGAGCAGTAGTACGTCGGTCGAGGAGCTGTCGACGTCGGAGAGCGGAAGCGAGGGTGTGGGTTTTTTTTTCTTTACGATAAGCTCTGGTATGGAGGAGGAGGACTAACGAGTACTGAGTAAGTAATATCGTTTATTAATTGTCAACGAAAGCCACCAATCCACCACCCGCCGGCCGCCGGATTTCACCTCCCGAACAACGAATTTCTTCCTCCGGCCGACTGCCTTTCCCTCGCTCTCTTTCCCTCCAGGCGGAAAACATTCCTCTTTCAGTGGTATGATCTGACAGCTGGAGTGCTGGGGAGGGGGCCTCTGGGGTCTTAACTCCGAAACCTTTGAAGTTTGAAGTTTGGACAGGATTATCAATCAAGCCACCGACAGCTGGAGCCTGGAGGGAGGGAATCCAGGGATGCCTTTCCCCTCATCTTTTCCCCAAATCAACAGCTCCGAAGGGCATCGGGCTGCCCCGAGCTTTGCCTAAACCCGCAATCTCGGTGAAGGAAGCAACTCAAGAGTCGCGAAAGAGTTGGAGGACTCGTGTCTGACTAGGCTGTGAAGGCTGCAGTCCGGTTGGTTCGGTCACTATGGTGTAACCAGTCTTATCAAATTATCGCTTGTCCATCGTCTGATCGTCTGTCTGGCGTGATTTCTTCCCTCTTCTGGGTGTTCATCCCCGCATCATGAATCCCCAAGCAATATTGAGTATGGAGTACAGTACATAGAGCCTGATTTCATGCCAGCTTACCTAATTAGAAGACTATAAAGTTATATACCTAGTACCTACTGAGGTACTGCGCAGCCTTCACAGTGTTCTCATGTTTTTACTCTTCAATAAATTCTCCGCCATCATTATTTGACCTCTTAGACTCATTACTACGCCGTATACAATATCGTAGGAGTACCACACATCAACGTACTCGTACCACCCAAGAGTACAAGGAGACGACCCGGAAGAGTGCCGGGTGGAAAACTTCCCTAATCAAGATCAAGTCATTGTTACCGTGGGCCTTACCATCATCTTACCATCACCTTACCATACCGCCGCCAGGTGGACACCACCATCAATCTTCATCCCGGTTTTACCCGTTTCTTGTCCTTCTAAGGCGCAAGAAGTCAAGGCTCTAAGGCTTTCGTGATCGGAAAGGAAAGCTTACCCAAATTTCCCCCAAAGTTACGCCTAGCACCCAAAGCACCCCAAGCCATCATCAAAACACGCGGCGCCGAACTTGCTAGACGGAGTTAGGCAATTTTATTCCCCTCCCCTCCTCTTTACCCCAGGTTCTATTCTTATTCGTCTCGATCCTCCGATTCCCTGTGATCATCATGCATGAGCTTCTCCTCTTCGCCTCGGTTCCCGCCCACCAGCATCATGAGCTTCTCCAACAGCTGGCCGGCTTGACAGCTATGCAACCCCGTCACCGCTTGGAGAGGCGGTTGGTTTTCAAGGCCTCCCGCAAGCCTGGTCTGGTCACCACCCGCGTGGGAGCCAGTCAAGACCTACAGGGCGCAGACATGCAACGTTTGAATAAGATGTTGAATGGTGGCATGTACTTCACCCAGGTCGTCGGCGCCGTGACCGAGGCTGATTTGGGCGCCACATCGTCGGCGACTGATGTAGATGTGTCCATGTCTGGAACTGATGGGCCTTCTTACTGCTACGAAAACCAATCCTGGAAACTGGAGTTCAGGGACATTCCCGAGGCTGGTACTCGGTCTGCTGTGACCACTCGCTTAATGGCAAGTGCAAGCTTGCCAAAAGGTGATATCGCAGTTCCCATGAATGCTTGGGGCTATAGGTCTGTCTTCCCCATGATCTTTTGCTTGCTTCCTAGTTTGCAGCCGGAAGACCAATCGAACTGACTATTCGAGTTAGCTTTGTCACCGAATACATGGTAGAAGGAGATGTCTTTGTCCAGAACGATATCGTCATCTTTCTCCACCGCGTTCTGCTGTATCCTCCGGCGGGGCCACAGGAAGCACATGGCCCTCGACGGAGCCTACCAGCTTATCACGAGCTCACCCCGCTTGAGCGAACTGGCAGCTATGTCCTTCAAGCCGCCATCACTGTTCAAGATGGAGGCAATCAGGAAATGATGAAGACGGCTTCTCAGCATTTGTTCGGGCTTCGAGAGCAGCTCAAGTCAGCCGTCCGTCTCGAACAAGCGGACCGACTGTCTCTAGATACTCGAGCAAAATAACTGATGCGTTCTGGCGCTTGGTCTTTCGCAATGTTATATACCCCCGGAGCTATAATGGCTCTCTGTTCTTGTGATTTCCGCCTCTATAATCAGATGTATGTCCGATTTTCACCGATTCTTCCTGTAGAATTCAATCATGTGTAAGATTAAACAAGACGTAATGAGGAACGAAAAAAAAAGTACTGTTTTTGATGCACTCGATGTGAGATACTAATGATTGGTGGGTGGATATATGGAGTGCCCATTTGAGCATGTGACTTCGTGATGGCCTCGCGTGTGTCGGCGCGTTCCCTTCCGCTTTCAGCTCTTTCTTTGGACCGGCGGCCTCCCATCCACCAGCAACGCAAATCGTCTGCTGAGCCACACCAATTGTAAGCTATCACCTAAAGTACGATCAAGATTATTTCCCGCTTGCAGTACCTCAGGATGGCGGGTGCTGGGGCCACCAAGCGAGCAGCATCCCCCAGTCGCGCTATCTCTCCGCCTCCGGTCAAGAGAAAGGTGGAATCGACTGTGACTAGTAGGTCACAATCCGAGTGCATATCACAATTAGCACGAGACTCTACTGGAAATCTTTTCTGACAGTGCTGTAGAGAAAGCTGTCTCGTCGTTCTTCACCCCCACCTCACAGAAGAAGCCTCAGCAAATCACATGGCGGGTGGTGAACAACAGCGCTGTGATAGGTAAATATGTCACTGAATCAGAGCGCAAACCGGCCGCAGGAAAGTCCAAAGTCGCTGCCTTTGACTTGGTAAGCTTTGATTGAAAGGCCGGGCTGAACTTAAGTGTGGGGACGAGCCTCGACGCTGACGGGGTTACCGACACAGGACTCGACCCTAGTCTCGACAGCGTCGGGAAACACATTTCCGAGAAACTCGGCTGACTGGAAGTGGTGGCATAGCAAGGTGCCCACTAGACTTAAAGAGCTGAATGAGAACGGGTAGGTAATGGGATGGCGGATGCTCTTCCATCACTACGAAGGACTCCCGATCGCTGACTCCACAGGTATCATGTGATTGTCATCACGAACCAGAAGAAGATCAGCCTCAAGAAAGAGATTAAGGCAGGCAACAGCGAGTCAAAGAGTCTTACAAACTTCAAGGAAAGAGCTGCTGCTGTTATGAAGCAACTGGACATTCCAATGAGTATCTACGCTGCCACAGAGGATGACAAATATCGGAAACCCAGAATAGGGCTATGGACAGAGTTCCTTGATGATTATGACTTTGATGTTTCGGGTGTTGACCTGGCTAGCTCTGTCTTTGTTGGAGACGCCGCTGGACGGCCGAGAGATCACTCACAAGTAGACCGGTAAGGCAGACGACTGATTGAAAGTATTTCCCTCGCTAACGGCGGTTTGAGTGGATTCGCTATGAATGTCGGAGTGTCTTTCAAAACCCCGGAAGAATTCTTCCTGGACGCTGATCCAGAACCACTCGTGGAACCGTTCGACCCGTCCGTATATGTGCGAGAAGCACCTGGTGACGATGGTATGTCATATAGCGCAGTGTGATTGCGAACCCGCCGCGGGTCTACCCTTGGTCCCCAATAACAGATGGTGCAGTTTCGCCTCCCTTCTCTGCCGAAAGCCCACTCGAGTTAGTGATCTTCTGTGGCAGCCCAGGGGCCGGGAAGTCAACTTTCTACTGGGACTATTTAGAACCCTTGAAGTACGAACGAGTCAATCAGGACCTCCTCAAAACTGTACGTCTACTATCTTCTACCTTGTCCTAGATTATCTCACCATGGCCCATCTGCATCTGTCAATATGCATACCCCAATGAGATCCGAGCGAATGAGCAAGGGAACAACAAGAAAAGCAATCAAGGCCCTTTTACTGTGCCTTTCGAATTCATACGGGAAGGTGCCATGTAAACAGAAGAATGACTAACCGATCCTTCGCAATAGCGCCCGAAATGCATCAAAGTGGCAAAGGAACACCTTGCAGCCGGCAAATCCGTGGTTGTCGGTGCGTACATCCCCAGCATTTTCCTGTCGCTTAACCCTTGCATGTTACGCCGACATTTTGCATCCATCCAGCGTATACCCTCGCTCCAACCACAACCCCTCTCTGTGTCCCGTCCGCATCACAATCCTTGCACGAGACCTAGTCGACTGTGGAGGACGTCAACTGGATCTTTTGCTGACCTCTGGTGGCATGCTACACTCTACACAGATAATACCAATGCCGATGCAGAGACCAGAGCCCACTGGGTCGAAGTGGCCAGGGAGTTCAAGATTCCGATTCGCTGCGTATATTTCACTGCTTCCCCGACCCTCTGCCGGCATAATAATGCGGTCCGTGCCGCTAATCAATCCCTGGTACGTCGCACATCTATCTGGTCTAGCTTGGGGCGGGGGGTTTCTATCTTTTCCCTCTTCAACAGCGTACAGGGTACAAGATACTCAGTACCGAGCAGGTACCTCTCTACCCAAAAAGCTCCTGCTCAGGTCTACCGCAATGCCCGCCACGAGCCTGGAAATATGCTTCACTTCAGGACTATCTGTCCTTGCTGAGCTATCTTTGTCCTTCCTCAAACCCGCATCTCCCACCGCTATCATCTTTTTCTTAGTTCCCCGTTCAATCAGGGGAGCATTGTCCTTGCCGGGCTGATTGATGTTACCTTCGTAATCTTGCCATGGTGTACCCCGCACCTCCCCTCATCTGGACTCGCCCTCTGCTCTCCCCTCCTCCGCCCCTCCAAGTCCCGGGAAACTAGACACTTGGACGAACACTTACTAAACATCTCCCGCATGTGCTAACTATGCATGCATGGAACTGCAGAATCCTGAATCTCGGACTCTTGTCCCCGGCATCGCCTTCGGGGACTTTCTTCGTCGCTTCAAGGAGCCTTCCATGACCGAGGGTTTCAAGGATATAATTCAGGTGGAGTTCCAGTTTCGTGGCGATGAGGAGAAGAAGCGTCTTTGGGGTCAGTTCTGGGTATAGCAGTCGTGTTTGCTTTGTCATGATGCATTCCTTGAAGCCGATCAGTCGTTCGTGGTGTATGTTGGTTCGAACGGCTCGGTTCTACCCTGACAAAGACAAACCTGCTCCCCTATAGATTTCTATTTCTGATTTCCAAAGTACCTGCATCTACAAGACTGTAACTAGCAGCAAGGACTGAACAGACAGATGGGGAAGTATTGCTAACCATAAAGTATCATCCGGATGTTATGTCGGTCAGGGAATGTGGAAACCCAAGGCAGATGCAAATGCGAATACGAGCTTTATATGTACACGAATATGTGATTGCTTCCCCCCCGCCTCCGCCGCTTTGGACAAACAAACCAGCCGAAGATAAGGAAGTTGCATCGAGCGAAATTCTATCTATGTATGTGTAAGGATGTAGCCATGCGAACTTTTTTCTGCAGAACCGATCATGTAAGATATATGCCTCGAGGGTATAAGACGCAAAGAATGCAAAACCGAGCCCCCCTCCTTGGGTTCCCAACCGAAAAGGCCGATTTTCTTTTCCCATTTCTTTCGTTAATTTTGGATCATGTATTTTCTTTTTTGCTTTCTTTCTTGAATGATTTCCCTCGAATCATGCGGTCCGACTATCGGTAGATTCGATCTGTCGCCGCTCTTGTCATGCTTATTAGTCGTGCACACACACATTAAGTAAACTTTCCTGGCAAGGCAAGGAACTTGATGCAAGGTACATATCGTCGAAAAGGACATGAATCGAAATGAATATGCGTACGCACAAGAAGTAAAAATGCTGGGGCGGACAGAGTACAGCGCTACCGTTACATATCTGTGCAAGCAAATAGCCGGAAGGACGCAATTTCAACAGGTACACTCAAATGTATCAGTCAATCAGACATTAAGGAATGGACTGTACTCTGCGAGACAGTAGTCACAGGTACAAAAGCAGGTCATCAATCATCATTATCAAATCACAGAGTTCATAGGCGAAAGACAGAGAAATCATATGCATTGGTCATCATGCGCTGAATCGATCGAATCGTTCGAGAGGCGTGGTAATCGTCAGATGTTGTACATCGGAGCCTCCCACAGTTGAACATGGGGTCATTAAGTGCAGAATCAGGACCGAATCACGAGGTCCTGGAAAAATTTGACGAAGTTGCGTTTGATTGAGCGGCTCCGACACAGGCCCGATCCGCTGGCGGCGGGTGCAGTTTTCATCGGCCCGACAATCTCGCCATCGCCTAACTCGGGAAACTTGTCGTCATGCAGGCGCGGGATTTTGACCGGATCGCACGGGTCGCAATGTGAGCGGACCAAGTCTAATCGCGCACCTTCTGTTACTCTTAGGTGAGAGAGCATCGCTCCATGATGACTCCTCCACTCGCGGTTGATCGCCTCCCATTTTTCCTCAGTCAACTTGTAGATCGTCGAGGTGATACCATAATGTTCCCCTGTTCGCACAAGATGACGAGCGAAATTGCATTGCGCAAGGTCCCAGTTGGTACGCAGTTGTTGGAGCGAATGAATGTCACTGACTTCGGGCATATAAGGCTCGGGTTGGATAGTGAAGTTGGCGTGTCCCAATTTGTTCGCCCATTCGTCATTGGGATCTGAGAGGGTGAACGGAGGCGCATCCCCCGACACTGTCCGCACCGTGCTGGCACGCGGACGACTGAAAGAGGCAACCGAGGGCTTAGAGGACAAAGGCGGTGACGGCAGGCCGGCCAATCGCCTGTCTGACACAGTGGAGTTGTACAAGGTATCGTCAGTCATGTCAGCCACAGAAGGTGATTGCAACGGGGAGTGAACGCGAGAAGCGACAGGGTAGGATGGCTCATCCCCCATGAAAGGCGGAAGCAATGGGGTTGTTGCCTGCGGGCCCGATTCGTCCTGACTATATCTGCTCGTCCGGACAATGTCAATCGGCTGCGTGCCCGAATCGCTGATTTCCTCCTCGAAGATTGTCCGGGCCGGTGATGGTGGTACTTGGATGGAGCTGACGCGGCTAAACGAGCCTGTCACGGGGCTGACGATGGCTGACGATGCTGAGTTGGTCCGGGAACGCAGGTAAGTTGGGAATGCATCTGCCCCATCAATCCCATCTGAGGCCCGTTTCGATTTCCACCTCGTGGAGATGGTGGATATTCGAGATCCAATGCGGGAGAGTCCCTTGGCTGAAACGTTGTCAGAGCATCGATTTTTGGGGGAATGGTTAAAGTCCATGCCAGAATCTGTCAGATCGTAGCTATCAGCCGGATCAAAGGAGTCGAAGCAGGAGTCCTCCACCACGGACAGTCCTTGATCAAAGTGCTCTGTCGGAAGGGGGAAATGTTAACTTAATTTCTACTAGTAGGTGGGGAAATTTCGAAAAGAAGACGGGACGGGACGGGCACGGGGCTGGGAGCAAGGGCAACAACATACGGAAGTATTCCTCCTCGAGATCTCGGGCTGGTGCCCCACAGGGCTCTTCTTTTACTCCTGTCAAGGGGTTGCGCGAATTACTCTCCATAGAGGTCCCATGTCCCGGGGATGAGACTAACGACGAAACGGAGCTGGAGAAACGCGTGTGGCCTTTGGCCGAGAATAGCGACACCGCGGGTGAAACGGGCGTGGAAGAGGTGGTAGTTAAAGGCGATTGAGGCTGGCGGAACGCAGAACACGATTCTGCCATAGTTTCAGAACTGTCGCACCGCCGGGTGTCGAGAAACTGGACGGGTTTTAACATGATCGAGAGGAAGGAACCACTGGTGTGGTAAAACCTAGCGGTGATTGAGCACGAAGGCCGAGCACAAGAAAGGCGATGGTGAGGCTTCCACTTCACGTGCCAGTGAAGGGCAACACGGACGTGAGGAGTAACAACACAGGACGCAGGGGAGGGGAGAGAGTCAATTTGAGACCAGACAAAACATCATCCAAGAAGAAGTGAAATCGTGCCTAAACTAATTCAAGTTTGTTTGTTTCAGCTGCGCACAGTATGCCAGACAGAAAGAACAGGCTGAAGAACGAGCGGGTATTAGGTGAAAAGTAAACAGCTGAATTCCCCGAGGCACGGCGGAGGCCAGGACAGGCTCTGGCTGATGGACTAGGATGGCTACTGGTAGTAGGAGACGTGGCGTGGCGGTGGGATTAATTGAGATGAGACCAGATCACTTCCACACTAACACCTGGATGGATGCGACAAATTAACAGGTGGGTGGACCAAGGTGAGGCCGAGCAATCCGTCCGTCGTCTGTCCGTCTGTCCGCCCGTCACGATGCAACTGATGTTGAATGACAGGGCTTGGCCACTGGGGGCAGATAGCCGGGCAGGGGTTAGAAACGTATGCGATCAATAATTGATTGATGTGAAGGATGCTGATGCTGAGAACGACAGGCAAAGACCGACGTGGAGCCTGTCAGAACACGCAGGTGACGAACAAGTGGCCGAGGGTTGAGGGAGGGTGGTTGGGTGAAGCCCAAAAAGCACGGCGGGAACAGCTCAGTAGGCTGCCGGCAATCGGAGGGCGTTGAGAGGATTGCGGTGAGAGAGAGAAAAAGTATGGAGGGAGAGCTAAGAAGTGAATCCTTCCGTCTGATGCGATGGGATGAGAAAAAGCCTGTGGAAGATGAGGCAGAGAAGGCGGAGGAGAAAAGAAAGAGGGGGAAAGAAGAGGGGAGTAGAGAAGAATGAAGAAGGAGGAGGAGGAGGAGGAGACTAGGAGGAGAAGGAGGGAAACGACAAGGTTGAGGAGGGGAGAATTGGAGATGGCATGGATAATGGATGGATGGATGGATGGATGGATGGATGGATGGATTGGATGGAGATGAATGGATGGGCAGCAAATCCAGACAACAACAGACAAGAGACGAAGCACAGACAAAAAGTTTTTCTACTTACTTGAAAACTTCTAACAAGATATGAATCAGATACTACTGCTACTACAACCTAACTACGTACAGTTACCATCAACTAAAAATATAAGAATATGTTAATAACAACCCGAATTAATTCCAGAAGGGTTTATGGATGTTTTGATCATCGAATCATCAGTCTTTGCTCTCATAGATTAACGAATGAGCTTTCCTCTTGTCATACCCAACTATTCTTCTTTTTTTTTTCGCTTTATCTTTTTACTTTTCTTCTTTTCTTTTCTTCTTTTCTTTTGAATTGCCTTGTCGGGGTTCTTTACGACATTCTCGCTATCGGGCTCCAGTGAGAACCATGGGATAAGAGACAATCTGCATTGTCACTGGTGTTCTAGGTGGCCAAGCTCTCTGGTATCCACATGGAAGATTTTTTTTTCTTCTATGGTTGATCCAGCAATTGACAGGCCGAATTAGGGCTGTCGACAGCACAACGTAACGCAACTCCGAAGGAGAAAGAGAGGGGAAACGAAAGATCCTAAAGAAAAAAAAAGGAGGGAAAGAGATAGAGAGAGAGCTTTGAGCTGAACAGATCCAAAACACATACCAAAGTTGGAATGACTACTAGCGGGGAGGGGTTTGGCCCAGGATGGCAATTGTAACTAACAATTGTGTAGACTGTGTGCCAGTGTGTGTGTATCTGCGACTGACTGTCTCGCTCCGTGGTGTTAACGAGCCATGGATCTGATCTCTCGCTCGCCACGGCTCGTCCTTGTTCTCTGGGCTTCTTCCTTGATATTGGCGCCAGAGAAGAGACACGGTCGAGTGACTACTCCGCGGGAAGAGAAAAGAAGGTTACTGCCTCCCACGCTGTTCCTGAGGAAATTAGATCATGGCAAACCAGGTACAAGTACGGAGTAAAAGTAAAGTTATTACAGAAAGGGACCGACCGACAGCTCAAGTGATCTATCTTGTCCTCCAAGCTGTGTCTGTCTGAGACTTCCTAAGATCCGTTTCAACGGCAGCGGCGCATCGTTGTGAAAGGAAGATCGACATGACGGCCGGACGAACAGGAAAACTCAGCGGCCAGAAGGGCGTCTAGACTCTGACCGACTCGCTCCATCAAACGGACAAAATGGACCAAATGACTCCAGTGGCTGGTGGATTCTTCGTCTCTTCGGGCTTGAAAGTATTGTGCGACCCTGCTTGTCCTGCGAGCGCTGCCCCCTCCTCCCCATCCTTCTCCATCATCATCATTATCATCATTCCCGTTCAGTCATGGCTGGTAAAGAGAGAAGTATACCGAAAGTACCATGACCTATCACGCAACCCTTTGGTATCCGATCGGTTCTATTGGGTTTATCGGTCAGCAAGTGGAAGGACGAAGTGTCTGGCACTTTTGGCCATGGACAGTGTGGTGCATCCCTCTCTATCTGCAGCGAGCCACAGAGAGGCTTTGGTCACACTGCTTCTGTGGATGTGTGCACTTTAAGTTGTAGTCTGTACTAGCCTTCCCCTCCTCCACCATGATCCATCTCTCTAATCTCTATCTAGATCATGGTCTATGCTCCGATCTGACTTCGATTCGGGAGCTGCTACGACGGAGTAGGAGCCTGGAGCCTGCAAGATTACTAAAGTAGTACTAATTAACTTAGTAACTTGCCTTCCGACCACTTCCATCTGGTGCCGACGTCAGGCCCACATGGCCCAGCGCCAACCGGACGGATCCCTGCTCACTCACTTTTCTGGGCTATGGTTTACCTCACGACCTTTGTTCAAATTTGACTTTGCCGGATAGAGAATGCCAGACGAACGGGTGGAAGAACGGCGCGTTTCCGTGAGCAAGGGATCTTGGCACCATGTGCCCACAGTCCAGATGATCGGGTTGGATAGTCGGCATATACTGTTGTTGCTGCCGCCCCCTCCCCCCCCTTTCGCTCACCATCGACTTTATGTAGACCGACACATGTAGCCTGTAGTTATGCATGACTGTTCTACAGTATGCTTGTTTGACCAAACAGGCAAAACAAGTGAGGGGGTGATCATTTCCATATTAGTGAGTGATAAGAAACGAGCTGAAAGTGCGGCCGAGTACGTCATGGCACCCATCCTCCAGCCTCGGTGGGTTGGCGCCGATCTCGGCTGTCAAATACTGCATTGCGAGAAGTCAATTGTAAGGAATACATGATCGACCGATAGAAACCCCTACGTCATAGGCTCCGGAAAAGTGTGAAGTGGTCAAGAATCATTATTCTATCTGAGAGGAATGCTTCAGATCAGCAACTGTCCGACATTGATATGATACAGAAAGGGGTTAAAGCTCAGTACTAATTTTTCAGCTGAGGCAGGTTGGTTGTTGATGTATCGAGGTATCATAGATAAGTAGTTATCTTGCCCTTGGACAGTGCTGACTCAGAATTGTAATAATCCAATGCCTGATCTTATGATGCCGTACAACACCATTCTGTATCAGGAAGGCCATTATGAAGTCCACTCCACGGTCGGACGGGCTCACCTCTTACCACCGCGGTCACACTCACGGCCACAGGTCCTCGGTCACTGGCAAGCACCTGGTGTACTCACGGGTTCATTCCAAGTACTAGAGAACTAGTGGTATGGACATACTGTACATATGCAGCACATGGATAGATGGGCGATGTGTCCACGTGATATCCCTCGGTGCCTGATGATACAGGCATCATATGCTTAATCGGCTTTATCTCCGACATCTTCTCACTGTCTTCATGCTAGTACTGAGTAGCATAGTACTAGTATTGAGTAGTTTCAACCTAGTCACTCTGGTTTGACCCTCCAACCCTTTCCTCAATTGACCATCTTCCACTCCGCTCAGTGATGAAAACGATCCCTCACTGCTCATTCCATTGGTTGTGAACATGAAAGCTCCATTTTCCCTTCTTCTAGCAGCTGGCCTGACCGCAGCTGCACCCCAGCAATGGCCCTTGTCGTTCACCACCTCTGATCCATCCGACATCATCAACGCATCGCCTTTCCTCTCTTTCCACCGCGACCTTGTCCAAATCCCCTCCGTCTCTGGCAACGAAACCGCCGTGGGGATCTTCATCTCTAATTTTCTCGAATCGCACAATTTCACGGTGATCAAGCAGCCCGTCCCCGCTCGCGACCAGGCAACGGATACGACCACCGACACCGGCCGATTCAATATCTTCGCCTACCCGTCCTCCTCTCCTTCGCAAGATCAGCCCGAGCTCCTTCTCACCAGCCACATCGACACGGTACCTCCCTTCATCCCCTATACCCTCCATGACCACGGGAATCGTTCCTCCCTCCTCATGGCCGGCCGGGGCACCGTCGACGCCAAAGCTAGCGTCGCAGCCCAGATCTTCGCTGTTCTCGAAACTTTGAAAGAGAACCCAGAGACCAGCCTGGGTCTTCTCTTCGTTGTCGACGAAGAAGTTGGCGGTTTGGGCATGCGCGTCTTCTCAGACTCGTCGCTGAACCCGACCCCTTCGCCCTTCCGCACCGTCATCTTCGGCGAACCCACCGAGCTGGCCCTCGTGTCCGGCCACAAGGGCATGCTCGAATTCCTGCTCGTAGCAACCGGTCAGGCCGCCCACTCTGGCTACCCCTGGCTCGGTCGGAGTGCGGTCTCCGCTCTTCTGCCTGCGCTCTCCCGGCTGGATGTGCTGGGCGACATCCCCGCTGAAGAGGGCGGCCTGCCGGCAAGCCCCAAATATGGCCGGACGACGGTGAATATTGGGCGCGTGGATGCCGGTGTTGCCGCGAATGTTGTCCCCGCCAGGGCGCGCGCGGAGGTCGCCATTCGACTTGCCGAGGGCACGCCGGACGAGGCGAGAAAGATCATTGCCCAAGCGGTTTCGGACGCCACGGATGGAGATGAGGACGTCTACTGTGATTTCGAGGTGTACAGCGGAGGGTATCCGCCGCAGGACTTGGACACTGATGTTCCTGGATTCGATATTATGCCGGTTAATTATGGCACGGATGTGCCAAACTTGAAGGTCTCGGGAAAGGTGAAGCGCTACCTCTATGGTCCGGGAAGTATCCACGTCGCGCATGGCGATGACGAGGCAATCACAGTTGACCAGTTGGAAGAGGCCGTGCGGGGATATAAGCGGCTGATTGACGCTGCGTTACAGCGGGGAAAGTGAGTACTGGTACAGGGTTGGAGGTATTGTGATGATGAATTACGAAATGTTGGTTCCCATTTGCATGGAATGTACAAGAGAATGGAAATGGCTCCAAAGCCAAGCTGCAAGCTGCCAAAACGTGAAAGTTTTGAGTATCCAAGATATACAAAGTCGTCAAGTAGATTAGCACAACGAATAGAAGGGTTACATCTGAGCTAAATGCTCCATGGTCTGTCTCTCCTCCGTCCGACTCTTCCTCGTCCACCCTGTATTCAACTCTCCGGTGGGCTTAAAACGAGGCAAAGGATGCGCCTCGGTGTTGAAAACATTGTCCTCCAACGAGATGAACTCTCGATCGGAGAACAGCAGGTAGAAGTATTTGAGAGTCTCTGCCATCCAGAAGCTTTCCATATTGTCCCTGGTGGTAGTAGGGAGGGTCTTTGCGTTCGAAAGAGAAGTAAATCCCGTGATGCGGCTCGATCCGCCAGGGACCGGGGATCCTTCTCCTGTTTCAGTATCGCGACGGCCTGTCTCCACGACAGCGGTGTGTTTGACGAAAGACTTGAACATCTCCCAGCCCCAGTGTCGGTAGGTATCATCTCCGGTGATTCGGTACATGTAGAAGAGGGATTCAACAGTCTCGGGCCGCTGAAGGTTATGACGGTCCATTCGCTGGATTTCGAGGTCATCTAGCCAGGTTCTAGTGGACGAGTCGCTTGGATCGGATGCTGCGGGAATCGGGTATAAGGGCTTTGAAAAAAGAGGAAGGTCACCTTGCGATGATGGTGTCTGGTCATTCCTGCCGGTGACAGCCGTCGAATCCGGGTACATATCGGCTTCCATAACCCGTGGGTCGTCGACCTTGAAATACGTGATTTCAGGGGCAAGGCCAGTTTCTGTGACCAGGTACGTGGCCCAGCAAGTTTTGGTCAGTTCCCGCGCCAGGCGCATTTCCTCCTCCTGCCGTTGGCCCCAGCTTGGAGATTTGCGTGCCTCGGAGAGCGGCCGTCCTCCGGTCGCACCGAGAGCGATCGTACCTGGGAGGAAGCAAACCAGGTGATCCATCTTGGGAGACAAGATGCCATCTAGGCCGTGAGGCCGTTCACCGAGCACCGTCAACCGGGCGTTTTGCGAATAAGTAAGCAGGTACTTGCGCATGCCGACTAGGGCTTCATCCCACATCTCCTTGTAGATTGGCTCCTGTTCCGACGTTTGCAGGTACTGCTTGATAAGATATTCTGGGCGGCCCGTTAGCTTGGACATAATAATACCAACTGCTTACACCTGGGAACTCACCGTAGTAGGAGTCGCCTCTGCTACCGAGGCGGATGTTCTCACCCTTGAACTGGCCAGTCTCGGGGAAGACGTAGATGGGAAGCAACCCACCCTTCATTTTCTGTGCGTCAATCACTTCCATAACTTTTTCCACGGAGCGCCAATACTCCGCCTCGCCCGTCAACTTAGCTAGGTACTTGAACTCTAGCTGAACAGTGGTCGCTTCGGCCGTGGAGGCGGCGCCATCGTCGATATAAGAGGGGATGCCCGTCGAGGTATTGAGGTTCACACTCGAGTAGGGGATGCCTGTGGTAGATTCAAAAGCGCCCAGGAGCCGGTCGGCTAGGTCGGTCGCTTTCTCAATATACAAATCCTCTCCTGGTGCGCCTGCATCGTCGTCGTTGATGGGCGCAAGATCCGGGTACGTAGTAGAGAGATAATGGGCGGAGAGAAGACCGCCCAGCATGCGAATAGTAGTTTCGAAGGTGTTCACATCGTGGTTTTGGTTATACTGCAATGAGTTATGGATCCAGCTGCGGGCGTGCTGCACCCGCGATGTCAAATTCATAATCATCAGCGTATCCAGCGCATCAACAATTATCCAACCCATACCCCCCGCGACCATATGTCGGCCATCCTTCGCAATCGGGTGATATTCGTCGTAACCTGTTCAACGAGCAAGTTTCAAGGCTTACGTTAGCTTTTCAAATCTAAAATTGGTGACGCCACGGTTCTGGGCGTCTAGAACTTACCCCAAGCATTACTTTCATACCCGTCCCAACTGACAATGAACGCGTCGCGGACCTTTTCCCGCCTCGAATCCCAATCAATATGCTTTGAGGTTGTGCTGCTCCCATCATATGTCGGCTCGGAGTCGTCGAAGGTTTGCAGCCACTTCCAAAGCTCCTCGCCTCTGGCCGAGTCGGGAGTGCTCAACTGCGGCCGGCTTGAACCCGAGTAGTACCACCAGAGGAAAAGCGCAAGCAAACACAAGCCGCCATATATGGTCTTTCTCCGCCTTGTACGGGGCCCTGTGCGCCGCGGGGCAAAATACGGCTTGTCTTTATACATCGGGAGCGTGCGATCGCCGGCGATCGGAGTGTTCAGATTGATGGTGGTGGTGGTGGCAGATGGCGAAAACCCATATCCCGGCAACCCGTTGGACCCGGGGCTTCGACTCGCACGCCAGTAATTGTTCTCGAATGGTTGTTGCTGAGAGGGAAAAGAGGGATCGCTCCGCGGGCCCTGGAAAGCCATGACCATTACCGACCCGCCAAGGCCTTGCTACTAAAATACTATATCTGTCCTCTACCAGATATCCGATGTGGTAATTAATCAAACACCCCACGGACTGGATTCGGTGTTCCGAATGATGGGGACTCAATACCGTCACAACTGATTACAGTGTGTTTGTCCGCTTGGCTCAACATGAATCATGAATGGAGAGATGGCAGTAGGCAAGAAAGGCAGGTTGACCGAGTAGGAATCGGTCTTTGGAAGCTCTAGACAGCAAGCACATGCAATAAATGCAGCGGTCAGCCAGATGCTATGGGCACGAGACAGTGGGATAGACGTCGAGAACAGATTCCAGGGGATTTGCAGAGTAAGTGAGAGGGAAGTCACAAACGAAGCAAGGAATCCACCCACAATGCTGGGGAGGTCTGCTGTGGGCGACCGTGATGGATAGATCAATGGATGGGTAGGTAGGTAGGTAGGTAGATAGGTAAGTGAGTAGGTGATTGAGGGGTCCTGTCTACCTCTTTGGAGCTAACAATTGAAGAAAAAGTGTCCAGAGAGGCCGCGTAGACTGAAACGACCATCATCAACCTAGAGTCAGTGAGGATAAATTGGACGCGTGTAATGTCTCCGACTCTACGGTCATGGATGCAGATCCCTGGCCAAGGTATTTATTAAGTATTTCGGGGCGTCAGTCCGCCTTGGCAATCTCCTCCAGTTGGTTGGTCGGCTGGCTGATGACTTCTACCTCATGGCAAGTAACACTAAGGTAAACTACAGCATAGACTGCTCCCTGCAGTCTTGACTCAACAATAATCGTCTCAAGGACATCCTTTTTCCCGAACAGGGTCCATTCCAGGGTCTGTGTTCCACTTTGCGGACTTACAATGGGACTGTGTGGAGCTGAATTGTCCCCCTCAGCCAAATTAGGCCTGCACTCCATCGAAATGAGCACTTGCATGGGCATATGGGATTATAAAAGAGCATTGATCTAGAGTTACATTATCCAGCATCAATAGTAACGGACATTGCCAGTGTGGGTGCAAAACAGCTCTTTACATCATGACGGCTAAGCCCGACGCGGTCATTCATCGAGATGCATTTACAACTTCTGGTATTCAAGCTTGCCCTCCAGCTTCTTCGCTTCAGCCACCTTCCGAACAGCCCGGTTGAAGTCATCCTGGTTGATCGCATCGCGGTAGTCCTTGATTGCAAATAGACCACTAGACCAAAGTCAGTTACGAACATCGCAATAGAGAAGCAAGTGAATGAACGAGATCGGATCACTTACGCCTCGGTGACAACGTTGCGAAGATCGGCACCATTGAGACCGTCGCTCATCTTCACCACGCTCTCGAAATCGATCTCTCCATCCATCTTGACAGTGCTAGAATGGATCTTCAAAATCTCCAAACGACCGACCTCATTAGGCAGAGGGATCTCAATCTTCCGATCCAGACGACCAGCACGCAAGAGAGCCGGGTCCAGAGTGTCCGGCCGATTCGTGGCCATGATGATTTTGGTCTTGCCCAGGTAATCGAAACCGTCCAGCTGGTTGAGCAGTTCCATCAATGTCCGTTGAATTTCGCGATCCGCAGAGGTACCCTCAGAGAAACGTCTTCCACCGATGGCGTCGATTTCGTCCATAAAGATAATGCAAGGCTCGTGTTCCTTGGCGTATCCGAACATCTCTCGTATCAACCGTGCGGACTCACCAATGTACTTATCGACAATAGCAGACGAGACAACTATATAAGAAAAGTGTTAGTGATTACGAATGCAGGTTCATGCATGATTGGTATGCGTACCTTTCAAAAAGTTGGTCTCCATTGAGCTTGCCACAGCTCGTGCCAGAAGCGTCTTACCCGTACCGGGTGGCCCGTAAAGCAAGACACCCTTAGGTGGTTTGATGCCCACTCGTTGAAATAGTTCGGGGTTCTTCAGTGGCAATTCGATCACCTCTCGTAGCTCACGGATCTGGTCGTTCAAACCACCAATGCCTGCAAAGTTGATCTGACCCGGGTCTTCCAGCGACATATTATATACCAAGGGATCGACCTCTCTGGGCAGCATTCGCATAATCGTCAACGTAGTCATATCTAGGGCGACACGCGTACCCTGCTTCAGCTTCGCCTTGTCGACCTTGGAGCGGCAACCGACGACATATCGAGGCCCGGAGGAGGCCTTGACAATAACTATAGAGGTCAGCCCCTGCACAATCAAGACCAGCGAGTTCGTTGCCGACGATATCGACGATCAAATCCCAAGTCTGTCTGTTGGCGAGCGAAAAAAAAACTCAAGTGTACCTACATCTCTCCTCGTCGAGCTGCTTCAACACCTCACCGATGATCTGGCCAACGCTCTGCAAAGCCTTGATGTTCTCCTCGGAGATGTCGAATTCCCTCTGCAGATCCTTGATGCCCATTCGCAGGGACTTCAGCTTCGACTCCCATTCCCGCAACTCCAGCAGACTCCGCTTGTAGTCCTCGAGCGCCTGGTCTCTCTCTGGATCACTGCCGCTGTTCATGATGATGTCAGGCGAGAGGATGAACCAGACACGACGATGGATTCACAGTACCCTCCAAGCGCCCAGAAATCAAGAAGAAGAAAGGGATGACGATGACAGATTAGGATCACAAGATAGTGGTTGATGGTCTCTTAAGTTCACACGCCTACCAAGCTCGGGGGAGCTGTCGAGGAGCTCGGAGCCCGGAGGCAGCACCAGGTCATCCAGGTCATGTGACTAATGAGCATGGCAAGAACTCTTCACGTGATGAGCCGACCATGTGAGCCTCGTCGGTCAGGCAGCAACTGGCTCGGCTCAAGCCGGCCCGGCGCCGCAGTATGAGATATCCGAGTCAGAACGTGACTCAGGCATCAAGGTGTCTAACCAATCGCTTCCGCTGCCCGGCAACCTTTTCGTCATTACGCAATGGAAGTTTCCAGACCGTCGCAGCCCAAGTCGGTCTTTTGAGAGACTCGAGAATAACGTAGTGAGAGAAACATGCAGCATGTTCATCGGTCCAATTGCATGATTTGCATTCACTGTATTTGTTGATTACATCTTCGAGGAGCATCATTCATCGCTGCATGCATTCATCAGTTCCGACAATCTACAGCCATCATAAGTATATAAGTTATAGTACAAGTATAGTCTATAGTAGTTTATATTTCATAGTACTCTCAAGTACAATAATGTACAACAACGTACTTAGTACAACGAGTTCCGGGAGATGTACAGTACACTACTCCGTAGACTAAGTACTACCCTGTACTCCGAGGGTACGCGGAAGATCTCGCTGGAGAACGACAAGTGAAGAGAGGAGAGAGAGGAGAAAGTCAAAGGTTGCCCCACCATTCCATGGAACATGGGAAAGATTCGGAGAGAGAAGGAGATCAGAAGGCTGAGCTTTCCCGGGGCAATTCAGTTGGCCAGTGTCTCCAGAGCTTACAAGAACCCAACCCATCTTCCTTCTATTTGTCTGTCTCTCTTCTTTCCTCCTCCCCCTCCCTCAATTGTTTCTTCTTCCGCTGTTCCTCTCCAACGGTCCAGTTTTGTCCTAGGATTTTCGGTAAGTCTTCTATTTATCTCCTCACACCCACTTTCCCTTATCCCCTTCATTTTCGTCCAAAAAAAGTACTAGATACTACTACGACTGTTGTTATTGTTGTTATTGTTGTTATTGTTGTTATTGTTGTTATTGTTGTTATTGTTGTTATTGTTGTTATTGTTGTTATTGTTGTTATTGTTGTTATTGTTGTTGTTGTTGTTGTTCGTTTTCATCCCACCTGAGAGGAAGAGCTCAACCCCGCCATCCCACCATCACCACCGCCGCCACCAACTGCAACCCCTCTTCCATGTAGTTACACACTACTCTACACAGTGGCTGTGGTCGTGGTCGCCACCAATCCTTGGGGATTGACGGAGTAATGCTCCACTTTCACCGGGCTTATTGTTCAAATCATGTTATGTGATTTAGAATTATCAACGGTCGGTCTGTCTGTCTGCCGTGCTGTGAGGCTGGCCCATCATTCATTGATCGGATCTCTCCACCTCCTCTCCGTCAGTCATTTTGGGGTGCTCGGTGAACAACAACCACTTGAACCCCCGCTGCTAGTCGTCCACAGTCACACCCAACAACCATCCAAAGCACTTGTTTTTTTTCCCTTGGCCCCCTCCCCCCCCCCCCCTTTCTCCCTTTCTCTTATATAAACGGAGCTTGGCCTCTTTTTGCCCGTTTCTTCTCCAGTCAAAACTGATTCATTCCTCCCCCCCTCAGTCTTATCAACATGCCTATCTCTAAGATCCACGCTCGCTCCGTCTACGACTCTCGCGGTAACCCTACCGTCGAGGTTGACGTCGTCACCGAGACCGGTCTTCACCGCGCCATTGTTCCCTCCGGTGCCTCCACTGGTCAGTTTGCTTTCCTGCTTTCGCCTACTCCGAACTAGCGAAATTGACGATTGAAACCTAGGTCAACACGAGGCTCACGAGCTCCGTGATGGTGACAAGACCAAGTGGGGTGGCAAGGGTAAGTTTGACCATCCTCTACTTCCCATGATAGATGCATTAACTCACTCTCCTTATGCGATTAGGTGTTTTGAAGGCCGTTAAGAACGTTAACGAGACCATTGGCCCCGCCGTCATCAAGGAGAACCTTGATGTCAAGGACCAGTCCAAGGTCGACGAGTTCCTCAACAAGCTCGATGGCACCGCCAACAAGTCCAACCTCGGTGCTAACGCCATCCTCGGTGTCAGTCTGGCCATCGCCAAGGCCGGTGCCGCTGAGAAGGGTATCCCTCTCTACGCTCACATCTCCGACTTGGCTGGTACCAAGAAGCCCTACGTTCTCCCCGTTCCCTTCCAGAACGTTCTCAACGGTGGTTCCCACGCTGGTGGCCGCCTTGCTTTCCAGGAGTTCATGATCGTTCCTGAGTAAGTCAGCGGAGTCGAGCTCCTTCTAAAACAATGCAAACTAACACTTTCTCTCAAGAAACGCCTCTTCCTTCTCCGAGGGTCTCCGCCAGGGTGCTGAGGTCTACCAGAAGCTCAAGGCTCTCGCTAAGAAGAAGTACGGCCAGTCTGCTGGCAACGTTGGTGACGAGGGTGGTGTTGCCCCCGACATTCAGACCGCCGAGGAGGCTCTTGACCTCATTACCGAGGCTATCGAGCAGGCCGGTTACACTGGCAAGATCTCCATCGCCATGGACGTTGCCTCCAGCGAGTTCTACAAGGTCGAGGAGAAGAAGTACGACCTCGACTTCAAGAACCCCGAGTCCGACCCCTCCAAGTGGCTCACCTACGAGCAGTTGGCCGACCTTTACAAGTCTCTTGCCAGCAAGTACCCTATTGTCAGCATTGAGGATCCCTTCGCTGAGGACGACTGGGAGGCCTGGAGCTACTTCTACAAGACCTCCGATTTCCAGATTGTTGGGTATGTATTCTGACTCCCGGACCAATGACTCGGTTGCTAATACGAACACAGTGATGACTTGACTGTCACCAACCCCGAGCGTATCAAGAAGGCTATCGAACTCAAGTCTTGCAACGCTCTCCTTCTCAAGGTCAACCAGATCGGTACCCTCACCGAGTCCATCCAGGCCGCCAAGGACTCCTATGCTGACGGCTGGGGTGTTATGGTCTCCCACCGTTCCGGTGAGACCGAGGATGTGACTATTGCCGACATTGCCGTCGGTCTCCGCTCTGGCCAGATCAAGACCGGTGCTCCTGCCCGTTCTGAGCGTCTTGCCAAGCTCAACCAGATCCTCCGCATTGAGGAGGAGCTCGGTGACAACGCCGTCTATGCTGGCAACAAGTTCCGCACTGCTGTTCAGCTGTAAACGCAGCAATGTTTCCGCAGCGCTTTTAAAGACCCTATGACATTTTTGACATCCCTTCAAAGGGGGCCTCGTCTCACTTCGTACAGCTCTGGTGGGCGGGTTGCTATACGGTCAAGGAAGACCTTGATCAATATTTATGATGACGAATACAAGGCCATTTAACGAATAGTGGCATATAATGGAGAAAAAAAAATCCTTTTTCTTGTTTATCCCCGGGTCTCGCAAATGCAGCTCCCATAACCTGTGTAGTATCTGTAGAAGAAAGTAGGATCGAATGAATCCAAGTAATTACATGGCCTACATTCCCTCCCAACATGGCTGAGTCGTCAACCAGAGTGACAGGTTCTAACAAATCCAGTTGCTCCAATGGTGCATCCATAGTATGAGAAACAAGACCTTTTCGTTTTAACGCTGCGTCCAGGGTGTGTGGCAGCAGTCGGTCGTGATTGGTCTGATGTGACTTGTCCTATTCGAAGAGCTAATTCACCTATGTACGAACGTTAACATGGTATAGGACATTTTGCGACACTTAGGAATTTATTGATCCCATGCAAGAAACGATGCACCGACGCTGGTCGACGGCATGTTGAATTGAGAATTGCTTTGATTGGCAATGTTTTATATGATGTTTCGCTTCATGTCTACCTAACTCCGTACAACCTCCAAGATAACGTCGGGTAGATATAAAACCAAAATTGGATGCAACAAATCATGGGATTCAGGAATGGCAGTCGCTTCCACCATGAGCTCAAAAAGATTAAGGACACTCGGCGAGGTGCTGTTGACAGATGATCCAAAGTCACAGTCTGAACATTCATCGGTTTCGTCGGAGGAGCCCATTCTTCATCTAAACCTGGGATATGCCCTGCGCCAGTACTCTCTTTGGCAACGGCTGCTCTCTAAAGTCCACCCTTTCTATGGTACGACTTCAGTCTGACTCTAAGGATCGATTGACCCTAACAGTAAGCTCAAGCGGTCAAATGTAATTCCGAATCTCCGCTTTGTCCGAGAAGATATCTCATATACTAGACCCCGGAGTAACCCTTGTCAGATCGTCTTTGCTCCCTTCTGCAAAGCTGAGTCATTGATCACTTTTGCTGCTGACAACGGAGTGCGTTTGATGACCTTCGATGATGAGGATGAGCCGCACAAGATCAAACGCTGCGCCCCAAACGCACGAGTCATTCTCCGCATCTTTACAGATGACCCAAGTAGCAAGCTGCGTCCGAGCCAAAAGTTTGGCACTCCTCTTCACACCACATCAGGACTCTTGCAACTAGCCAAGTCCCTAGGTCGAGATGTTGCGGGCTTTATCTTCCGGGCTGGCTCAAACTCCAGAGAATTATTGGTATATCCGCGAAGCGTGGCTGACGCTCGCCTGGTCTATGATGAAGCGATTCCCCCAAGGTTTTCGGACTTTGGTAATCAATGTGGGCGATGGATTCACCGAGTCCGAATCCACTGGTTAGGCTTCTGTGCTGGCAAAAGCGCTCGAGGACTCCTTCGGGCAGAGGATGCAGTCGTGGGCGCCTCTTTGCGAGTACCAGAAAGACGACGCTTCTTGATCGCGTTATTGGGAGAAGGTTCATGCTGACTCCCAGCGAAGAATTATCTACGTTAATGACGGCGTATAGGGAAACCTAAATTAACACGCTTATCGAACCTCCGGTACCAGCGCCCTACCGAATTGAAAAGCGACTGGGAGATATTTTCTGAAGAGAGTCCTGTGGTAGCTGATCGTGGAATTGAGGAAATGATGCAACAGCCTTCAATATAGGAGAAGGCCTATTCCTATGTCATCTAGGGTCGTACTTTAATCGGCGGACTGTGTAATGACGGTCTGCGAGCTGCCTGATATCAATTGTAATGACTGGCTTGCATTACCCGCCATGGATGGTAAGTGAACGGTGTTCTGTCCATGAAGTATCCTGTCGTTGACGCCCACCTTCATTAATGCAGCGTACTCACATAATCTGTGCAACCTTGTTTAATGAATTTCCTGCAAGATCCAGATCAAGCTATGTGTGCTTGGACTCGATCTGTTGGACTAGCGATGGTGCTCTTCCAATTCTCAATATTTCTAGGAACTCTGGAGCATCGCCTTGTCCGATTGGTACAGTGAAGGTACTATAGGGGTCCAAGTAGCCTTGTTGGGTATACATCAAAAGTTCACACAAAGGCGCTGTTACCACTAGGGCAGCTACTGCACGATGTGGTAGTAGTGATTGGTTCTTATGGATCATTTCCAAGGTAGACCCTGGCTAAGACATCTTGGGGCGATTAAAGGCAGAACAATAAAGGATTTGTCTCCCTTGCGATCAACTGTTGTCGTGCGGTGTACTCCGTGCAGGACCAAGAATAAGTGGAACTCACTGTACTAAATTGGGCACCAGTTGTCCACACTGTCAGTCACGTGATTTTCCGCTCTGCCTGCCCCACGGTATCGATCAAGCAACCAGTCAGTCAATCAGTCCCTCTAAAGTTCCTACTCCTTCTCTTCTTTTCCTCGAGCATCGCCTCGGTCACCGACACCTGTCAATCAGACACACACGCTTATCGCTGGACTATTGACTGGCCACGCGAGTCGCTGCAGAAATTGCTCATTTTGTCTAATATTGACCGGATTCTTGTCCGCCATGGCTCCTTCAAAGTGGGGTATGTTCTACAGATGGGATTTTTGTGGCCCATAAACCAACACCCGCCTCCCCTCTCCCCATTGATGCCATATTCACTGGATCGCTTTGTTTCACACCACTGACGTCTACTTCAGACGATGAGGAAGAGAGTGTCTCCCCTCCTCCTGTGGCTGCCCGTCGCAAGTTCGACGATGAGGAAGAAGACGACGTAAGTTCATTTTTTTCCCTTCCTTTGTCTCTGTATCTCCCCGTGCTCCTTGTCTGAGGCTTCGCTATGACAATACTTTGGCTTTGACGATCACGCTCTCAGCTCCTGATTATTGTGTCACCGCAAAAGAGGGGGTATCTACAAGACTGGAAATGATCAAGCGCTAACGGGAGTATAATGCCTAGGTCCTCGACTCGTGGGACGCCGCCGAAGACTCCGAAGTAGAAAGAGAGAAGGCCGCCAAGGCTGCTGAGGCCAAGGCCAAGGCCGAAGCCGAAGCCGCTGCCAACAAGAAGAGCAAAGCCCAGCGGATACAGGAACACAAAGCAACGCGGAAGGCGCAGGCCGACGCCTCAAGCGACGAGGAGAGCGAGGAGGACGAAGCCGAGCGGAGAGCCCGCCTCCGTAAGACGGAGAAGGATTCCGACCTGAAGCACGCCGAGGATCTGTTTGGCGACATAGACCTCAATCGCATGCGCAACCGTGGCGCCCCCAAGGCCATCGTCATCGGCGACTCGGCCGACCCTACCCAGGCGATTGATTTGTCGGCCATGCCTTTGTTTAAGCCCACCACTAAGGATCAATTCGCTCAGCTCACCTCGACTCTGATCCCTCTGTTGACTGCGCACTCCAAGAAGCCCCAGTATGCCTTGTGGGCTCAGGAATTTGTCAAGCAGCTGGCCAAGGAATTGCCTAGCGGTGATGTCAAAAAGATGGCCTCTGGTCTGACAACGCTCAGCAATGAGAAGATGAAGGAGGAGCGCGCCGCTGACAAGGGTAACAAGAAGACCAAAGCCGCCAAGACCAAGGTGTCACTCGTCGCTGCCAGAGACAACCACATTGATTCCAACTCTTATGATGGTGACGGCTTGGATGACGATGACTTCATGTAATTATCGAAACTTGCCGTGGCCCTTCTCCTTACTCCATCCTTCCCACTATTTTCTTTCCATCTCTTGTGCATTCTCCTCAGCTTTTCAGCTAGACCGGCCTTGACTTGTCTCTCATGTGCTCCTTTTCTGTATATTCGGTATAAAATTATCTCCATGTTGTCAACACCCTATTATCATTTTGTCCCCTTGGCCTTGCGGTCCTGCTTCTGGTAACATATCGTTTCTTGCACTTACACATAGAATTTGAGTCCGTTGTAGTCGCATTTGTCCAGGGAAATGATCGGCTCTACATTGGAGTAAACATTTTACTGAGAATGGGCCCCTATGGTCATGAGGAATACGCGCCCCATGCGGATTTGATAAATACTGCTGAGGTGGTGATAGATGAAGCTGTCGACTGCTATGTGTATTTTCGACATAAAAGAACTCAGTACAGGGAGCTACCAGAAAGCCTTTCTGGATGAAGGGGTCCAAGGGACCGATTACTCTGGTCGAGATTGAGAACCTCAGGACTCTTGGCATTGTGCGAACGAAGAAACAAGGGGGAAAAGGGGCGCAGTGAATCAGGAACCGGAAATAAGACATTGTATCTTGCTGGAGTGGGAATAAAGAGAGAATAAAAGAGAGATAAATTCCACTCAGCCCCTTTTCGTCGCGCTCCAAATATCAAACTCCGCCGACCGACCCACACGATCCCGAAACAGTGGAAGACATGTGCCGGTCTAAATCAGTCACGCACTCAAAGCAGACCGTCATAAGCACTTCCAGATACTAGTCGTACGTTCCAAGCAGGCACGCCGATGACACAGCACGAGAGGTTTTTGATACAACAAGGAAAGGATCCGTCGCTCAGGATTCAGGGGCAGCAGGCTGGGTCTCCTCAGCTTTATCCTCAGAGGCAGCAGCGGCCTCCTCCTCGGGCTTGTCCTCTCTGGGAGCGGCAGCGCCCTCGGCCTCGTTGCCATCAGAAGAGGTCCACAGGGTCAAGTTGTCACGCAGGAGCTGCATGATCAGAGTGCTGTCACGGTAGCTCTCCTCGGAGAGGGAGTCAAGCTCGGCAATGGCGTCATCGAAAGCCTGCTTGGCAAGGTGGCAGGCACGGTCGGGGGAGTTAAGGATTTCATAGTAGAAGACGGAGAAGTTCAGGGCAAGACCCAGACGGATAGGGTGGGTGGGAGTGAGATCGGTCTGGGCAACATCGGTAGCGTTCTATTATGAAGCATCAGTACGACTGATCTTCAGGCAGGCAGCTGGGTGGTTGAAGGATACCTTGTAAGCCTCGTGTGCAGCGGTAGCGGCAACCTTGCGCTTGTTGCCAGAGGCGAACTCGGCGAGATAGCGATGGTAGTCACCCTTCCTGCGAATTGCAAATACATTAGCCGCTGGGCAACCGCGATACCAGCTTCGCCCTCTGCAAGCAAGACGCTTACATTTTGTAGTAAAAGACCTTGGACTCGCCAGTCTCGGCCTTGGGGATGAGGGACTGATCCAAGACATCAAGAACGTCCTGGCAGACCTTCTCGAGTTCGGTCTCAATCTTCTGGCGATAATCACGGATGATGGAAACGTGCTTCTCAGAGCCCTTGGTTTCCTCCTTCTGCTCAATGGAGGAAATGATGCGCCAGGAGGCACGGCGGGTACCGACCACGTTCTTGTAGGCAACGGAAAGAAGGTTACGCTCGTCGACGGAAAGCTCGCCTCCGATCTGATGCGGGGTCAGCCAGACGGACAAAAAGGGGGAAGATCACGAAGAGTCCTCGACAATCGAAGGGAGGAATTGCATACGTTGGCGACTTCCTGTCAGATACTTAGTAACCACAAACGCTTCCAATAGTCAGAGTCGAAGACATTACTCACCTTCATGTACGTGACCATCTCTATAGACGGGTAGCGATCAGCACGTCTAGTCGATACCACTTAGGGACTGACATTGACAATCTTACCATCGTAGCGCTCAGCCTGCTCGCAAAGGCGAGCGAGAAACGTCTTGCTAATGGGAGGGAGAAACTGTGAGTTGTTGCATAGGGTTGTTGCTGGAGACGGGTCTGGATCCTTACCTCTCACGCTGCAGGTAAAGGGGGGAGAACGAGTTAGCAAACAATCCAGTCGCATGCGAGAAGGTAAGAGACCGGGGATTAAAACGTATAGGCGACAAGAACACATAGCAAGAGCTAGGAATATTGTGGCCAGTACTGATGCTTATCATCCAGACCATAGGGGAGAGGGGTCAGGCTAGGGGGGTGGGAGGGGGGCATGGGGGGACAACATACCTCAGAAGTCATACTTGGCGACTTGACACAGATTAGAAGGTTGCAAACGGAGTTGGGTGGTTCAAAAGCAGCCAGCAGGGCAGTAAGATGAAAGCTTGAAGGTCCGAGTAGAGTACGGAAAAGAGAGAAATGGGATGGAATGAAGATGGAATCACGAGAGGTTTCGCAGATTGGTCTTCACAGCAACGAGCGATGGACGGTGAAGGTGACGACCGGCCAGCTTTAGCGAGAAGCGGGCGCCTCGCGTTTGCTATGTTTGCTTCTCTCTGGCCGCCTGAGGCAGCAGACCGCACCTGACCATGGTCACGCGCTCTACGGTCACATGCTCTGATCTGTTTGTCACGGGACTGGGAGGATTAGGTACTGTACAGTACATCGCGGCGGTAGATAAGTTATTCTAGAGTCAATAGTCATGACTCGTTTCTGGTGCAAACAATACATTATCTCCGCCTGAACCAAACTCTACGGCGGGAAGCACTCTTTTGTATATGCTGTGGAATACGATGCACATCAGCCAGTACGAAAGCCCGTGTTATACTCTATCCCTAGAACACAATCGTTGAAGAGCGTTCTGAACTGGGAATTGCCGCGCAACCATATTTAACGTCAACTACAAGGAATTTAGGGTGTTCCCACATGCACGAAACAATATTGTCTGCCAATACTGTTAATAGAGGTGCATACAACATGCCGCGGCCATAGTCAATATGACCACTTACAGACAAACGACTTTGTCTGGGCCGATTCTCCACCAACGTTCTGTTTACGGTGCAGCTGGGCCAAATGCCCGCCATTGAAGCGAACTCTGGCGCCTCGATTCGTGCCTTCATTGAGTACATTTCGAAGGTGTGAAGCCGGTGAAGCACAGTCGAGAGGAAGACCCCATATGAGATCAAGCTTGGTCCAGCGAGGAAGGAACTCGGACCCTCTGGCCTTCTGCCCTACAAGGTAAAGGCAAAAGGACACTGCACTTTCTTTCCAGCCGGAGAAGGCCCCGCCACTGAGAGAGAGCATTGAGTCTGGGTCCAGGACCCAGTGCGCACTTGAAAGTGCGAAGCTGCGAATACACAAATAAGACTCGGCAAGCAGAAAGATCGTCTATAGGTATGCTACAGCCCACCCCCAATTCCGGATTCCCAGCCCTAGGAGACAGGGCCATGATGGAGCAGATGTATCTTTCTTATAAGTACGGAGTAGGTTCAAGGCATCATCGTTTCAGGGTGGAGCGCCTGCTTTGAATGGTTCGGTGGTTGGTTGAGCTGAGCTCTAGTAACGTATTGTACTCGTCTGAGTGGAGGCAGACCGAATGCTGGCTTGGGGTATGGTACTGTTAACAGTATCATCACGGTATGTCAATCACTCTAAGCATAATCGCGGTGGGATATGAATTGCTGCTGGATTGAAGGGGGAAGTGCTCTGTGCCTTGAGTTGTGAGCATTTATTAGCAGGTCCCAATGTTTAATTACGCAGTACCATCCATTGATTAGCAGAGCCCCTGAGTTTCCAAGCGAAGGTAACTACAAGAACAGGCCGAAGGCTATGGCCCTCTGCTGGCTGAAGCACCAGGGCGAGGATGGTATGGTATGGTTCAGCCCTGCCGGTTTGGTATCGGCAATTGTGACGCCGCGCCGACCGGGGACCGAATGGAAAAAGACTGGATCCAGCCATTCCAGCCAGACACAAACGCCCGCCAAGGAGAACACGTTGAAAGTGCCTGAGGGGACCAGTACCACTAAACCACCTACCTATTATCTGCCATCACCCTCCACCTCTCTCTTTCTCTCTAATTAGTAGTCTACGTTGGTTATATTATGCTACGAAATAGTCACTAGTCTCCTATCCCATCCGCTAATGTGCCCTCGTGTTATTATGAGAACGCGTATCATTGGATCCTATCATCCTACCCTGCGGCTCTCTCGCATATATTAGAGTATTAGTATTTGCACCCACGGACCTAGGAGGTATTTTCCAGATCCTTCCCCTTCCCGGGTTAGGACTTATTTAACTTATCACTCACTAAGCTCCAGGGTTTCTGGCCACTTGGCGTTCATGTCTTGATCTGGGTTATATCCCCGATTTCCACCTTCTTTCCACCCCCCCCGCCTCTTCTCCCAACTTCACCTTTTTTTTTTTTCCCTCTCTCTTCTTCTCTTCCTTTTTCTTCCTTCCCTCCTTGCTCCAACTCTTGGTCACCCTCACAGATTACTGGGGGCTCTTACCAACATGGAGCAATCATACCTCTCTTCCCCAGCGGAAGTGCTGGACCATTTCAAGGTTACAGAAAGTTCCGGCCTGTCGCAGGATCAGGTTGTGGAAGCCAGACAGAAGCATGGCCCCAATGGTATGTTATCACATTCTCCGTGGTCGATACACTGTCAGAAGCTGGTCCTTTCAGAGCAAGCTGACCTCGACCTTGTCACCTAGCCCTCGCGGAAGAGCCACCAACGCCTCTCTGGCAACTTGTCGCAGAACAATTTAAAGATCAGTTGGTTCTCATTCTTTTGGGCTCCGCTGCTGTGTCTTTCGTCCTGGCTCTCTTTGAAGAAGGTGACGACTGGTCAGCCTTCGTTGACCCTGTTGTGGTATGTTATCGGGGACTTCTTATGCGAGCCCGTGTCAATGGAGGTTACTAACAACTGCTGTACACTAGATCTTAACTATTTTGATTCTTAATGCTGTGGTTGGTGTCACCCAAGAAAGCAATGCCGAGAAGGCTATCGCTGCCCTTCAAGAATATTCCGCCAATGAAGCTACGGTGGTTCGTGATGGCAAAACCCAGCGTGTCAAAGCGGAGGATCTGGTTCCTGGAGATATTGTTCACGTCGCGGTGGGAGACCGTGTCCCGGCAGATTGCAGACTGCTCGCTATTCATAGCAACAGTTTCCGAGTTGACCAGGCAATTCTTACTGGCGAGAGCGAAAGTGTTGCCAAAGATGCTCGTGTCATCCAGGACCAGCAAGCGGTCAAGCAAGATCAAGTCAACATGCTTTTCTCCGGTACAACAGTAGTCAATGGACATGCAACGGCTATCGTTGTCCTGACGGGTGGATCGACAGCTATTGGTGATATTCATGAGAGTATCACCTCCCAGATCTCTGAGCCGACTCCTCTGAAGCAGAAGCTGGACGACTTCGGCGACATGTTAGCCAAGGTGATTACTGTCATTTGTGTCCTTGTCTGGATCATCAATATTGAGCACTTTAACGACCCGTCTCACGGTGGCTGGACTAAGGGAGCCATTTACTACTTGAAGATTGCGGTGTCACTAGGCGTGGCAGCTATTCCGGAAGGTCTGGCGGTGGTAATCACCACATGTTTGGCTCTTGGTACTCGCAAGATGGCTCAGAAAAACGCGGTCGTCCGTTCACTTCCGTCAGTGGAGACACTAGGTAGCTGCAGTGTGATCTGCTCCGACAAAACCGGCACCTTGACTACGAACCAAATGAGCGCAGAGAAGATTGTTTATCTCAACGAGACTGGCACTGGCGTCGAGGAACTCGACGTTGAAGGTACCACTTTCGCTCCGGAAGGTAGAATTTCCCGCCAGGGCAAGGAGCTGCAAGACATTGCGGTTTCCTCGTCTACCATTCGGCAGATGGCGGAGGTTATGGCTCGCTGCAACAGCGCAACCCTCGCCCACGATGCTAAGACCGGCGCTTTCTCTTGCATCGGCGAGCCTACTGAAGGTGCTCTTCGCGTGTTGGTCGAGAAGATCGGCACTGAGGACTCTGCTGTCAATGCTAAATTGTTCCCTCGTCCTGCTTCCCAAAGACTTCATGCCGCCAGTGCCCATTACGAAGCCCGCTTGTCCCTCAAGGCGACTTATGAATTCTCTCGTGATCGGAAAAGTATGTCGGTTCTTGTCGATACTGGCAAAGAACAAAAGCTCCTGGTTAAGGGTGCACCGGAGTCCATCTTGGAGCGTTGCTCTCATGCCCTTCTCGGTGCTACTGGACAGCGCGTCTCTCTGGTAAAGGATCATTTGGATCGCCTTTCCGAAGAACTGGTCGGATATGGAAATCGTGGTCTCCGCGTAATCGCACTCGCTAGCGTGGACAATGTTGGCACCAACCCCCTGCTGTACAACGCCAAATCTACGGACGACTACGCTCAGTTGGAACAGAAAATGACTCTTATCGGCTTCGTTGCGATGTTGGACCCTCCACGTGTGGAAGTTGCTGCCTCGATTAGAAAGTGCAAGGAGGCTGGTATCCGTGTGATCGTTATCACTGGTGACAATCGCAACACGGCCGAGTCCGTTTGCCGTCAAATCGGTGTCTTCGGAGAAGATGAGGATCTAAAGGGTAAAAGCTTCACCGGAAGGGAATTCGATAGCCTATCGTACAACGAGAAACTCGAAGCGGTCAAGACTGCGTCGCTGTTTTCACGTACCGAGCCTAGCCACAAGTCCAAGCTTGTTGATCTCCTGCAGTCCCTTGGCCATGTTGTCGCGATGACCGGAGACGGTGTCAACGACGCTCCGGCTTTGAAGAAATCAGACATTGGCGTCGCCATGGGTACAGGAACTGACGTTGCTAAGCTTGCCGCTGACATGGTCCTGGCTGACGATAACTTCGCGACTATCACCGTGGCTGTTGAAGAAGGGCGTTCAATTTACAGCAACACTCAACAATTCATTCGGTACCTTATCTCATCGAACATTGGTGAAGTCGTGTCCATCTTCCTGACTGCAGCCCTGGGCATGCCAGAGGCTCTGATCCCTGTGCAGCTTTTGTGGGTCAACTTGGTCACCGATGGTCTGCCGGCTACGGCTTTATCTTTCAACCCCCCTGATCATGATGTCATGAAACGCGCCCCTCGCAAGCGTGATGAACCCTTAGTTGGCGGCTGGCTCCTTTTCAGATACATGGTGATCGGTACCTACGTGGGTGCCGCTACTGTCTTTGGCTATGTCTGGTGGTTTGTGTACAATCCCGAAGGGCCTCAAATATCGTTTTGGCAATTGGTAAGAAGCGCGCCCCCAGCTCCCCTCAACATCGCTTGACTGACCCTCTCCTCTCGTGTCAGTCTCATTTCCACAAGTGCTCGTCCCAGTTCCCAGAGATCGGGTGTGAGATGTTTACCAACGATATGTCGCGCTCCGCATCTACCGTGTCGCTTTCGATTCTCGTCGTGATTGAAATGCTCAACGCCATGAACGCTCTTTCCTCCAGTGAATCACTCTTCACATTCGGCCTGTCGAACAATCCGATGCTGGTATATGCAATCATTCTCTCCATGTCATTGCACTTTGCTATTCTCTATGTTCCTTTCTTGCAGGGCCTGTTCTCCATCGTACCCTTGGATTGGATTGAATGGCAGGCCGTCCTGGTTATCAGTGCCCCTGTTATGTAAGTGCCTCTCCTTTCCCTTTCCATGTCATTGCTTCTCTGACCAGATCTAGTATCATCGATGAGGTTCTGAAGGTGATGGAGCGCCGGCTGTACAACAACCTCCCTGCCGTTGCACGCGTGGAACAGAATGGCAAGCCCAAGAGGGCGTGAGGAGCTGAACGATGAAATGATGACTGAGATCTCGGTGGTTGCGTTGATGATATATAGATTTCTTGTCCCTCCATACGCTTCGTGTTTGTTGTTTTCGCCGTTGGGCAGTTGATGGCATATACCTATAACTTTGGCTGGTTTGGACGTATAGAGAAAGATGCCGATGATGTCTACAGCGAAGAGCCTAGCGAAGTCTTGTTTCATGAATTTTATGGACCCTAAACCTAGACTTTGTCCTGTTTGATCATTGGCAGTCAAGACTATCGCGGGTGGCCTGGATATGTAGTAATTATTTTCTTCTTGCTAGGTAGACCATACAGTAACTGGGTATCGATGAAGGAACTAAAGAAACTAAAGGGACTAAAGGGACTAGTTAAGGACTAGTCAGTTAAAGCCAACTCTGACAAACATTGATCGGATGGATCATTTGTTCAACCCCACCCTAACTTTTGCGGAGAAAAATCCGGGGTTTGCCGCGGCTCATGCAATCTGTCTGGAATGTATGTGGCCATGGCAATGATCACTAGCACGGGGAAAGGGGACTAATTTGAGAAGAGACCTGGGCTAAAAGATGCACCATAATAGCCTAAAAGCCTTGGTTGGATATATGCCTGTCTGGCTGTCTCACGGCGTTGTGGCTTTCTGTATACCCCTCTCCCTCTCTCTCTCCCCCATTCTCCCTCTTCCATTGCCTCTCCCAATTGTTCCCCAGAATTGCTTTTATTCTTCTTCTTTCTTTCTTCTTTCTTCGTGGCTCTCGCTTTCCCCCTCCTTCTTGCCATCTTTCTTCTCGTCTGTATATGCTGTTTATACTTCAACCAACCAAATGGGAGTCATACGCTTCCTGAAGACCCGGACGGGATTCAGGGTCGACAATAGCCAAACTACATCGGCTGCCGCTCTCACCTTGCGCCAGAGCATTTGGCCCTTAACCCTCGTCACGATTCTCTTTTTTCTATGGGTGAGCACCGCAGAGCAAGGTGGACTCGTCGTGGCGTTCGCTGCTCATTTATTTTTATAACTGTAGGGGTTCGCCTATGGGTTACTCGATACTCTCAATAAACATTTCCAGAACACGATGCACATCACTCGTACACGCTCTTCTGGGCTTCAGGCGGCTTATTTCGGGTCAGAACCTCCCTTGCATTCTACGTCTTCTATAAAACTAGGATCGTTCAGTTAACAGCCACAAGGGCCTATCCGCTGGCGTCCCTGGGCTATGCGAACTACATGCTCCGTCATTTCGGCTACAAGACTGTGTTTATTTTCGGACTGACTTTGTATGGTATTGGCGCTCTTTGTATGTGGCCTGCAGGTTTGAATCGTTCATTTGGGGGATTCTGCGCAGCCACCTTTGTCATCGGCTCAGGCTTGGGGTCCTTGGAGACGGCTGCTAACCCATACATAACTGGTGAGTTGAATTTTTGCGGATAGGGTGAGCGAGGAATGTTTCACTAAAGCCGCTTGTCTAGTCTGTGGCCCACCCAGATATGCTGAGATCCGAATCAACCTTGCCCAGGCTTTCAATGGCATAGGAACCTGCGTGGCGCCAGTACTTGCCTCATATGTCTTCTTCACCTCCGTTGACGACGATGTCAATGCCCTAAAGCGTGTTCAGTGGGTTTATCTTGCCATTGGCATCTTTGTATTTGTCCTCGCGGGCATCTTCTTCATCTCTACGATTCCCGAAGTGACCGATGAAGACATGGCCTTTCAGGTCGCCGAGACACACGTGGACGAACAGGAGAAACCGCTATGGAAGCAATATAAGCTCTTCCACGCCACATTGGCGCAATTCACCTATACCGGCGCACAAGGTATGCCTTACAAGACTCTAATAGATAACATGGCCTCGAACTTACAAACTAACTTTCCTGTACAACGTCAGTCGCTATTGCCAGCTACTTCATCAACTACGTCACAGAGACATGGCCCGGCACTTCCAGTGCCACGGGCTCTAAGTATCTAGCCGGTGCCCAGGGAGTGTTCGCTGTTGGCCGCTTCGTCGGTGCTATCCTCATGAGATTTGCCAAGGCTCGCTGGGTATTCTTGGTCTACCTCTCATGCACTGTTGCGTTCATCGCGGCTTCTACCACGCAACAGGCCCGGACAGGCGTCGGTACGAGACTTCTCTCCTTGTACCCACTTCACACGCATATATACACACATACACATCGAGAAGAAATCCCCTGCCCTTCATTGTCTCCCACATTTCCATGCAACCCTACCTACCGCTTTCTCTCCATCCCTGCCCTTTTCTTCCGGTCCGACCCCGTCGTGTGGAAACAAACCAATTGACAAACCAATCCCCAGCAATGCTCTTCTGTACCCTTTTTTTCGAATCAGTATGTTTCCCCACCATCGTTGCCCTCGGCATCCGCGGCCTGGGACGACACTACAAGCGCGGCTCCGGGTTCATCATTGGCGGCGTCAGTGGCGGTGCTGTTGTGCCCCCGATTCTCGGCCATGTGGCGGATATGCGGAATAGTACGGGCTTTGCCATGATCGTGCCGACTATGTTCATGGTCGTTGCCTGGACGTATGCCGTTGCAGTCAACTTTGTGCCTGCATACAGCGAAACGGTCGACAAGGTCGGCGCCAGTGATATTGGGCTTCGGGAGGAGAATGTTACGCCAAAGGATATCGAGGAGGCGGCCACAGCCAAAATCGGGTAGGGGTGTGAGATGAAGTCTCTGCTCGAGAGTAGATGCAGCGTGATCATATTCTCGTTGACATGGGCCTAATCTCGCTCTAGTTGAATGTTCCTTCTCGCCTATTGATTTATGGCTATATTGTTTCAATCTGTATTTTGGGGGTTTGTTCATTTCCGGCATGACTACAGTAACCTTAACTCCAACCTTTACCGAAGGAGAAGAATATCCTAAGCGTCTAGAAATGCTTCGTGCCTGTTCTACCGGCCTCATGAGCCTCAGTCTGACTATTGCCAAGATGTATGGACAGACAAGCTGAATATATACGGACAGCTGGATGTCTCTAAGGTGATTGCGGATCCAGCAGAAACTTAGGGGACAGATGGTGTTTGACAAGGGAGGTAGGCAGGTAGATAGGTATAATAAAATAAAACATTAGAATACAAATGAAAATTTGCGCGAGGTGCGTGATAAGATATGACTTGGGATGTGCCCCGAAAATGAAAAATCGGTCCTCTCTAAGATCAAAAGTCTGAACAGCAAGACAAAGAAAGGAGGACTTCAGTGCAGAAGAGTACAGTACCTTCCCAGCCCGGTTCATCATCGCGTTGCGCAACCCGTAAATCGAAATTTGTCCAAAAGTCCTAGCACCGTAGAGACGCAAAAGGGGGTATAAATAAGGTGAAATGTGTCAAAAGAACAGATTGAATTGGAACGTGTCAAGGTGACTCGAGTAATACCCAACCGCCATTGCTCGGAGGACCCAGAGAGTCGTTTTGCAGGAAGGGCTGTCTCATAGAATTTCGCGTTGTACACGAGCATGTCTATTCAGTGACAATTGAAAATGGCGGCGTTGTTAATGAAGACGAGCGTGGTGGGCGAGAACTAGAGTCAAAGTCCGGAGCGGGGGCTAGAACCGGTTTGCGAGTGGGTTCAGGAAGCGATCCGTCCGTATGTTCATGGCCACGGTAATCACCCGATGTCGCCCTATCAACTGGCGAGCCTGGATCATCCTCTAAGCCGCTAAAGGTATCCACTTCTTCAACGTCGTCTTCCAAATCTTCCTCTTCCTCAATAATCTGGCTCTTCCTTGCCGCAGGCCGGACAGGACCTGCGATCACGGAACTCTCAGCATAATCCACATGGGAATAATTTGAAGCAGCCACGCCGCCAGATACCATCAGGTTAGCAGTATGGATCATGGGGCCTTTGAATGCGGATCGCTTGCGGCGGGCGAATACAAGACTTGAAGAGGGCGAATAAAGTAGCGGCGCCGGGGCTGCCTCGTTGAACACTGTGTGAAGTCTTCCGTTGTGGTCGTCCAGGTCGCGAATTCCGGCGTGCGTCCCTCGAACTAAGCGAATGTTGCTCGGAAAACGAGCAGAGGCACTTGGCGTCGTGGGCAGGACTTTTACAGAAGAATGAGGTGATTTAGTGATCCGAGCGGTCGGTGTGGAGGCCGATCCGATGCTGTTCGAGGAAACGGACGAAGCTTTCGAATGTGTATGAGTATGATGAATGCTGCGAATAGAAGAGACAGAAGAGGATGTCGATTTGCGTCCACGTAAGCCTGCAGACGATCGTCGGTAAGACCCCCTCGGGGTAATCGGAGAGGGTGATAGGGAATTCCTATGGGGTTGGCTTGTGCTCAGGGGCCGAGGTTGCCGGGGGAAAGAGTGACGATGGTTTGGATAGGAGGCACTGCTAGGAGCCAGACTGCTAGCATTCGATGAACGCTTCACCTGTGTTGGTGTCAACAAGTCGCTTTGGTGCCCAGCGGCCGCAGATGAAGATGTTGGTTTTTTGCCAGCCTCTTGACCCTTTCCCGGGCTTAGCCTCTCCGAGAGAAATTTGCGATGCCCACCTTGTGCACCTGTAGTCTTTGCGTGTGGCGATTTGGCCCTCTTTGCAGATTCCACAAACCAGTGCTTAAGGGATGCTAGCTGGCTTATGATTGGGTACTGACGGCGACCAGTGCGCCTTCTGAAGAGACCGTTGTGTTGCGCCAGCTCTGGTTGCGAGGCGCTCGCATGTAATGTACTTGGTCGCCGGGCTTGATCCTTTGGAGGCGGCAACGGACGATGTCGAGTCGAGCTGGCGGAGCGTACTGAATCTTTATCGATAGGCGGAGGAGGCGTGCCGGAGTCGGGAGAATGCACAGGAACTGGCTCTGGGAGCATAGGCAGCTCGGGTACAGCCAGCTGAGATGGCAAGCTACGCCTGTTCCTCCGCCCACGCTCCTGGAGGGGGCCATCAGAGGATGCGTGCCCCTCCTCATCAACTTCGACCAAAGCTGCAGAAATCTTCTCCAAGCGACTGCTTGTTGCGCTGAGACGACGAATGTTTTTGGCCTCAGCTTCACGTTCACGGCGCTTACGCTCTCTCTTGCGTTCTTTGCGTTGCTCTTTCTCTATTAGCAGTGCCCACCAGCCGGCGAGGGGGTCGCATCGTTGTGAGAGAACGCTCTCCACAATCTCATCGATATTCAAGCCTGCACTTTTCATCCGCTGCAGAGTTGTCTTTTCAAGTGGAGTCGAAAACGGTGCTGGGCGTGGGATCTTCAAAATCGCCAGCTGTTCCGAAGCATGCTCAGCGAGAAATGGGTGCCCGAGGATCTCATCCAAACTCGGCCGGATCAAAGGCCGCTTTGACAAGAGCAGGCTGATGAGGGCTTTAGCATCATCGGGGAACTTTTCATTATACACCGGTTCTTCGTTGAGAATGCGGGCCTTGGTGACTTGGTCATCGTCGTCATCGAATGGTAATTCCCCAGCAAGCAGTGCGTATAGAATGATCCCTAGGCTCCATACATCCACTTTTTCGCCAGCATATTTCTCGCCTTTCAGCATCTCGGGGGCGCTATAGCATACTGTGCCACAGAAAGTCTGCAAATAGCTCGCCTTCCCTTCATACTCTCTTGTGAATCCAAAGTCACAGAGCTTGACATTTTCGTGCTTGTCGAGTAAGATGTTCTCTAGCTTGAGATCGCGGTGAACACAAGATTTGCTGTGGACATACGCCACAGCCCCGACCAATTGTGTGAAAATTTTCTTGACTTTGTCATCAGGGAGTGGGCCATGCTGGAGGAGATGATTGTACAGCTCATCACCTATTCATGTCAGAGTTTGCCGACGGCAATGCAGTCCAGTTTCAACATACCTGGGCAATATTCCAGAACCAGCCAAACCAACTTTTCTGTCACAATGACTTCATAGAGGCGGGCAATATGAGGGTGAAGAAACTGACGGTGATGGTGAATCTCGCGCGCCAGGTTCCTGTCCTCCTTATTCGATGACTTAAGTACGACCTAAGCAAAGTATGCCTTAGATCAACTCCATGCAACGTCCATATAGTAAACAAGACCTACCTTGGAACCATTGGTCAACTTATGAGAGGCAAGGTAGACCTTGCCAAAGGAACCTTTTCCTATCAACCGCCCGAGGGTATAATTCCCTACAGTCCGGAGGTCCTTCGAGGAAAACTCCCTGTAGACGACAAATCTTCTTAGCAACGGTGGCAATCCTTGGCAAGACAGGTACTCACTCTAATAACTCATTGTATGAGTGGGCAAGCTGTTATGCGCGTGGAGTCCTGATTAGTGCCATGGACCAGTTTGTACGATATAGGGGGAGTGCGTGCTAACAACGCGAAGCATATGTTATAACAGCTTTTCATGCGCATAATGTATTGCCATCAAAGCGAACATGGGGCAGGCATGCCAGAAGAAAACAAGCATACCTTCTCCTTTTGTTTCTGGGCTTGGACCTCCGCTCTTGTCCTAGGAGGTGGCATGTGTTTCAAGATTTTTATCTCCGCCTGGCGGGGAAAAGTCCGCGGAGGTGAGAATTCGCGAAATTTATGTCGAGACGCTTTCTAAATCTAGACTGCCAGTAGATCCATCCAGCAGGTTATTTAAAGCGAGAAAAATTGCACCGATATTGACAGTGAGGACGAGGCTGGCGCGGCGGAGGAGGGAGAAACAGATCGGAACTCGGGACTGATACGGAGGAGAGTGTGGATGATGCGGATCAAGGAGGCGTAGATTCAGCGCAGTAGATATACCTGACGAAGGAAAGCTATGAATCGAGGTTGAAGAGGAGTGTACGACGAATCCCAACGCTTTGTTCCGCCGCAGCTGGTATGGTAGAATTGAAGTGCAGAAAATTGAAAGAAAAAAAAAAAGAAAGGAAGGAAGTAGCTGGATCAATATCCGCACAAGCCGAAAGCTGCTGGGAGCACGGAGATCAAGATGGATGACGATATAGGCTAAGAAAGAAAGACAAGACGTTAGCCACGCTGGAAGTCACCAGTGTATAAGGAACTGGTAGTGTAACAACCAGGGAGAGAAGCACTAGCCAACGGTAGGGAGGAGGATATTTACTGGATCACTTGTTGGAGAGGAGCAATTGTGTCAGGCAAACACATACCACACAAGGTACCAGTTAGTTACTAGCGCAATATCTGGAGGGGGTTGCAAGGTCAAAAGGGGAGTGGCAGAGGATGTAAAGCTGGTTTGGATGCACCAAGTCCCAAATAGCGGGGGGTTTAGTCCAACATCGGATTTTCGAAAAGGAGGGACAATATAATTAATGGTAGGGAAGGAAAGAATCAAGAGTGGGTGGTCTAATTGGGGTGGGAGGGGAGGGGGGAAAAGAGACACCGAGAGAGAGAGGGAGGGAGGGAGGGAGAGAGAGAGAGGGTGGGCGAGAGGCACTGACGACAGCAGGCAGGGGCATGTGTGCATAAATGATGATTAAGACCCTTTCACAATCGGGTCTCATACTCAACATCGAATTAGGTTGGATCTATACATGAATACAGTCTGGAAATTCTCAAGTGATTATATCACCCAAAGATCGGGATATCAACTTGACTGATCCGTCCAAGTCCTGTTCAAACTCGTGCTGCTTGTCTTAGATATCAAAGACATCTCCGCTCACCAACTATGGACGGGATGATAATGATGATGGCAGATGGAAGGAGTGTTTATTCTTAGCCGCCCGCCACAAATTTAGCCGTGGGGGAACGTGGGCCGCTGGTGTCATGATTCATCATACCTTCAATTATTATGTGACCCTCTTAACTCGCAAGTATACATGGTATACATGATATCTCAGTTTCTCCTCCATTTGATGACTTTCCCTTCTGTCTCTCTCCCTTTCCCAAATCATAGTCAAACCGGAAAACGATCTAATGTCAACCGTCCCGTATCTGAACCCGGCAACGGGCGTAAAAGACTTAGGCTAGTCTCGTTTAGTCTAGTCTCTGGTTACCTCACCATTGGACCCCTGAAGCCATACCGCTTTTAATCATCATCTTACTTATCATCATCATCATCGCCGCCGCCGCCGCCGTCCGCAACGGGCTGCACGGAAATTTCACCTGACACGAGTCTGATTTTCCTCTCCCTGACTAAAAATCCACTAACTAATCCAAGCAGTAACAACATCACACCCACCTCCTCACTTTGGCCTAAATCATCTTGATGGACAAATACCTATCTAGTAGAATAAGTATTCATTACTCCGCACACGCATTTCCAACCTAAACCAGTATGACAATAAACAGAGTTCCCCCGCAATAGTCCCGTTCCCACTTGCCATGAATTTCTTATGGGCACTGATCGTGATGATGATTGCATCCTGCTGGTGACATATTATTAAGACTTCAAGCGACCCAAGAAAATGTTCGAGGATCACGTGAGTGTGCTGGAACAAGCGCACGGGGACTCGTTCATTAGTACATATATCACCCAAATGAAGTAGAAAGCCGAAAAGAAGGGGGTATCGTCTTTAAACAATAAAAAATCCCGTCCGCTGGTCTATCACACACTGGCTCAAACATTTCCTCGCCACCAGGGAAGGGAGTGCAAGTGGTCCACTGCCCGCTGGCTGATGCACAACGCTGGATCGACCGAGCCCAGTCCTTGTTCGCCTTGAAACGCGAGGGCAACTAGGCCAAAGTAAGAATGTAGAAGATCTGCAGTGCGGTCGCAAGTTAGCACAAAGCAACCAGCATTTTTGCATATGTCAATCGCACCTGGTGGTTCCCCTACGCCTTTCCCAAACCCCCCAATGATGTGCTGCGTCTTGTCCAAAAGATATCGGTGGTTCCGATCCGCGTCGACCAAAGATAACCGGTCCACCATCTGTGCGCGATAGTCAGATCAAATATCGTCCTTCAATCAACCAATTATCGGAACACCCACAACCAGAGTTGCTAGATTCCAGAAGGAATAACATGTATCGGCATATTTGTTGCATCGGCCATTGAAGCCGGCCCACCGTAATGACGCCTCTGTGGGCAACAACAGAGCAGGCAGTTCGTCCACCTCCGCATCCAGGTCAGCTTCTTCGACTGCCACTGTCGGTAATGGCTTGTGACACTGGCTGATCTCGATTTGTTCGTCGCCCTCGTCGAAATCTTCCTCCACTTCACCAAGCTCTGCCGTCTGTCTAGAGACTAACCATCGGACCAAAGTCTCAAACTCTGTAGCACCAGGTGAGAGAACTGCCGGCAGATGTTGATTCGTCACCATGCGACTCAGAAATGACAGAGTGCCAATGGCGCAATATGTATGGCCAGCTGTAATCGCCATCAGTTAAATAATTGCTAGAAAGGGAGAGAACTCGAACGTACAATGTGCTTCGCAAAACGGGGCTTCTCCCATTCCGCCATCATAAGCCTGTGAATACCCTCGGATCAGCGGGTGCTTTTGCAGACCGCACGCAAGGCACGCTTGAGCTGTGTGGGAGGAGAATCGCAAATAGGTTTCGGAAGCCTAACCTGACAAGCCTGAACAAAGGTTGCTAATTTGGTAACGTCGATATCCCGCAGCCCTTGTATATCTGCGCCATCTTTCCCTCGTAGGATATATCTCGTCCCTGCCGCGCAGCAGCAGAACCGTAGATCTCCACCTCCCTCAATCTTGCCTCCTGGCCCCAGCACTTCGCCGAAACTCCCGTTCTCACGCTGTAACTGGGGGAGCCACCGCAGGCACTCCAGGCGCTTCACCCGCGACAGGTCATCGCCCAGGATGATTAGAATGACGAGCGCAAAGAAAGTGGATGGCACGTTGGCTGGATCCCAAGCTTCATTCACCGGCGATCGATTTTCTACCCCAAAATCTGTTCCTGTAAATCCTCGGAAGCCCCCTGTAGGCACTTGGCATTGATAGATCCAATCGACGTACCCTTGTCGCTCTTCGGGGGTGGTTTTGTCCTGGAGAACGCCCAGGATGTCGAGTCCGGCAACGGTGAAGAAGGCGAGAAGCATGCGATTGGAGTCATTGAATGTGTATGGTTCTGGCAAAAATGTCTTAAGGCATCGGAGGAAGTATTTGATGTGACGCTCCCTGTTGAAAATGACTTCAGTCATGATGTCAGCCTTGGTTGGTCAACGACACTGGGTTCGGGTGCGGGGAATCTTGTTCAAAGAGCTCTGGCGATATTGGACAAGGGAGAATTGCAGCCGCAAGAGAATTGACAGAAGATGGCTGGCGGATGGCAGACACAGACAGGCCCTTTGTCTACTCCTTTAGCCAAAAGTTTTCGCAGACGCGCGGTCGACCCCATACCAGACTGCTTTCTTGCTGTACTGATCCGTCGGCGAACGGATTTCGATCGGAGTGTAGCCCCACAACCAGGCGGGACGGATTCCCCGTGCTGCTCTCGACCTCGGAAGACATACCACAAGCCTGTGGATAAATCTTAACAGACTCTACCACATTCAATTGACTGTGCCCACGACGGCAATCCTTGACCATGGGGTTCATATCCTCCAAGGTCCTCATTCAGGCTCACGCCATCCTCTTCATCGTCCTGGCTGTTCATTTGATGAGGTCTCCCGAAACCATCACAGACTCCGACGTGGTATTCATGCTGGGCGAGCTTCTGCATTTGGTACATCCTTCTATCTCCCTGTCTCTCCCTCCCTCCCTCTTTTCCTCTCTCTCTGTCCGATCTCCTCTCTGAACATAAGGTTGCTAATTATTCCCCTCTTCCTCACTGACCAGGATGCCTCACTATCCTTTTCCCGCCCTGCAGCCCCATTCGCCCTCTGCGGAATTCTTCTTATCGTTGACGCTCTTGTCGATCTCATTCTCGTGACTAAAATCCCCCAAACAAATGAAGTCCTCACCATGGCTGAGGCTGCACGAACTCATGCCCCAGGCTCCGTGGCTGGGGCTATGCGCGCGAATCCTTTCATGGCTCGCTTAGGCTCGCTTTACTCTGAGATCTGGACCTTCCTTTCCGCCGCCCGCTTCTGTGTCTTTTTTGCCGTCTCGTTCTTCATCTATCAAAGCCCACCATCTGGGTGGGGCATGGAGAGCGTACGCGATGTGTTGGGATTGGCTCAGCTCAAGGATCGGGTCATTTTCACATTTGGGTTCATGGAGATGATGTTCTGGCTCTGGGTATGTTTCCCTTCCTCTATCTTTCTCTTCCCCCGAAAATACTTGTATAAAGGGTGCCTTCGCAGTGCCTTGGTGGTTGCTAACCTCTATCCTAGATTTTTGTCACTATCCGGGAGGAAAAACAAGCAGTGGCTTCAAGGTTCGTAGAGCGTGATCAGTAGAGGGCTTCGAGTTGATGGCATTTTTAATGGCTTTTACGAAGCATTTGCAGGATATGTAGGTGCAGGGTGATAGAGAGTAATGCTCGAGTTAGCCTTATTGATATTACAGACATTAATGGCCTCCATCGAGTCGCAATGGACTAAGTTCTCAGGAGGCCTTGCGACATAAGGTGAGAACTGAACCCTAAAACTAAAGATGTCCCACTGCGAATTGCGGGGGGAAACCGCGAAAATATCATCTCGTCAAGCCTGTCTTGATCCCCAGTTTGTCAATGTACGCACTCTGGCCCTAGGCGAGGAATGCCAAAAGAGCCACACCCATGACCGCGAAGAGACTGGTGTCAGCGCCTGGCAGGAGCGAGACCCCGGCACCCGTGGCAGTGGAGCTGCTCCCAACACTCGTCTTGGTTGCGGTCGTTGCCTGAATATTTCCAGACGCAGACTGGGTGTTTGTGCCTGTGAGGGTGGTAGTGGCAGAGGCAGTGCTTTTTCCCGGGGCAGTGGCCGTAAAAGAGGTGACAGAGGCGCTGGTGGCGTTGGTGGAGGTGATTGAGTTGGCACAACTAGCACTGCTAGGTAGACCGGTCACGCCAGCACCGCTGCATAGCTGCACTGCAAAGGCGAGCGCAGCTAAGAGGGAATCCATCTATGATTAGCAAATCATCGTCGATGCCGTGTGATGTCATGCAAATGTGGGAAGGCCGGGTACCTTTCTCATCCTCAGGCGAGCAGGACTTCGCAACGCAGCAGGACATGTCACTGATGAAAGACTTGGTGCCGCAGATACAGCCGACATCAATGAGTTGGCAGGTCTTGGGAATAGCACCAGTCGCACATTCTCGCTAGAGCCAGTCCATAACATTGATGGTTGGTCAGACAGTCATTGATCTTGGGGCGGTTGCCATGATTGTAAGGAGGAAGGTTCAGCTTACAGCACATGGTGGGAGACTGTCCATGCCCTGAGCCACAACGGAGGCCAGGGCGCTGAGGAAGGCAATGGCCGTGTTATAGAACTTCATTTTGAGGCTTCGTTACAACCGGGGCTAGCGAGCAGGAAGCAAATGCGGAATGTAATGAGGACCGTTTTGAGTGTTCTATTCAGAAGTATGGCCAGGGTGGGTAGCCAGACGAAGGGAGTTTGAGAAAGGTGGGAGACCAGGTGAAGAAAGAAAAGCTACGCAGGGCGCTGGTGAGGCTTGCTGTTCCTTACCTTCTGATGGGTTCTAGGTTTGCGCCATTGGCAAAGAATAACACCCCAGGTTCTGAGACAATGATTTGACTGAACAAGCCTTGTTGCACCATCCAAACACTGTGATCAGGAGGGGAAGGAATGGCTTGACAAGTCAACATCTAACCTGCTGAGGTTGTACGGGGCTTCAGTGGGGATTCGTGAATCACAACAAACAACCTTACTGGACAAATGACATTACCCTTGCTTACGAGTGCTGCTTCATTGCGATGGTATTCTAGAAACCTGGAGATTGGATTGACTTGCCATCCCAACGTATCAAATTGTAAGTATGTATAAAAGAGGGATGAATGAAGAGAAAGAGGGAGCCTGGAGGGGAGAGCTGGAATGGGTTGCCGGGCTGCACTGTCCATTGCTGTGTTATGCATGTTGGTGTGGTGTACTGGCCGATTGAAGGCGCGTGACTGGCTCCACTCAGCCTGCTAATCATTTTAGAGCTCCAATCTTAAAAACGCATCCCCCACACCTCTGCGTTCCGTGGAACCATGGATGATTTACTACACCTAGGTTGACAACTTACTGTACAGGACATACCGTACCGCTTGGATAAGTTCTTTTATCCGGTGATGACCTGTCCAAAGGACAAAAGACGTCTGCAGTTTCCAACTCGAGACCATGGAAATTAAGATGCACATGCAGGACCGTTTCCACTGTTGTAAGGGGAGTGGGGGTTGGACCCGAGCTATCTCAAAGTCAGGAGAATAACGGAAGATTATGCGGATATGTTTAGTACCACGTCCCATAATTCAGGCCATTGCATGTGAAATTAGTCAAACATCTAAGTTCCATGCCATGATTGATACCAGTCCCGGTTGTTCACAGCTGTACGGAGTAGTGTGATATCCTTTTTATTCTCCCAAGAAAATGCTCCTTACAGGAATGGCATTTTTGTGGATGTTAGTACTGTAGTACATTCAACAACCTTGAACCGTTACTGGCCATCCTTCCTGGTCTTCGGCCGAACCAATTTCCAGCCGTCTTGAACCCACTGAACAGATCCCAAACTGGTCTGGTAACCAGTGCAAGCCCTTGCAGGGTCTAGAGCGGTGCTTCATTTATTTCAGAAACACACGCACGATGGTTTCCTCCGGAAATAAACTTTCCACCTGGACCGTCTACGTAAGTCTAGTGAAACGTCGACCGGTCGCGCCGTCTGAGACCACTACAGGTTTGTGGCTGTTCTACCTTTAAGGGAGTTAACTGCCATGTACACTGCACTGCTTACCTCTAACCCGTCCCTCTCCCTTACTGAGCCGTTCCAGCTGTCTCGAGAAGCCTTTGAATAGGCAGGTTTATCAGTTCACAACTACGATGGGACTTGGAGTGTTAGACATCAGGGATACGTATGTGCCAGGTAGGCAACTTCGCTCTTTGAGACGAAATCAAACAAGGCTGAAGATCGCGAGCAGGCACATCGGACATCCTTCAGACGCAGTGCTCTTACGATGATGGGCCGCCTGATCCTAGATTGAAGTATGACCGCACAGGTGCAATACCGATACTACTAGTCCCTCAACCAAGCGATGGTCCAGATGATCCGCTGGTGCGTTAATGCGAAAGCGGATAACCGGGGTCGTGGTGACAGCAACTGACGAGTTAGTGGACTAGAATTGGCCACTTTGGAGGCGCGATGTCATACTGTTCGCCCTCTGCTTCGTATCAGTACTTTGCGCGACAACCAGTTCTTTGATGGCTGCCAATACTGTGACCATTGCCCTTGACTATGGAAAAAACTTCACGTCGGTTGCGCTTCTTACAGGATATCATCTCTGTGGGGTCGGAGTCGCAGGCATCCTCATCGTACCCACCGCACGGGTATGGGGCAAACGTCACTTGTTTCTGTTGGGCAATCTTTTGATGATTGCCAGCTGTGCCTGGGCTGGGGCCAGTAAGCATAATTATCAAAGCCTTCTCTGGGCACGGATCTTCCAAGGGGTTGCGCTGGCGCCCTTTGAAGCTTTGGTCAATGCTTGTGTCGGCGATCTGTTCTACGTTCATGTAAGTGGGACCAATTCTTGGTAGTTCTTGGAACCGACGCTCATGGGATGTATACTTAGGAACGGGGTAAGAGGATGACACTGTCCAACGTTGCCTTGTTTGGTGCTGCTTTCCTCACACCAGTTCTAGCTGGTAAAATCACCCACAGTCTTGGATGGGATTGGACATTCTATCTAGTGTCTATCTTTACAGCGGCAGCACTTCCTCTTACTTTCTTTTGTGTCCCAGAGACTGCTTTTCGGCGCTCGGAAGAACCAGGTTCAGAAACATTCAATTTGCATGACCGCCGCTTGGAAACTGGTACGAGATCACGGTCACAAATGGATGACGACTCCCGAGTCCGTCGGGAACCAGATGAGCCAGTGCAACATGTTCTTCCTGTCATTGGCAGACCTACAGAAGGGCCTCCATCCAAAGAACTACCTCAAGACGCGCCAACTGAGACCGGCGCGCTCATGAATGTTTCCTATTTACAGACCCTCAGGCCCTTCAATGGCCGGAAAACAGACGAAAGCTTTTTCAAGCTTCTCCTGCGTCCTTTCCCTCTTTTCTTCCACCCGGCGATTTTCTGGGTAAGTTCTTACATACAAAGCGACATGACCGTAATAGCGTCCTGACACCGAGCATCCTACAGGCATGTTTGATTCAAGGCGTCATTATTGGGTGGACCGTATTTATCGGGGTCGTATTGGCGGCCATCTTCCTCGGCCCTCCGCTGTGGTTCAATGAGGTGCAGACGGGGTACCTCTACACTGGTGCTTTCGTCGGATCCATTCTAGGTTTGGTTATCTCGGGTCTACTGTCCGATTGGATGAACCAGGTGATGATTAAACTTAACCGAGGACGATACGAGCCCGAGTTCCGAATTCTCCTGATCGTCTTTCAGCTAGTTTTCAGCGGGGCCGGCCTGTATGGCTTTGGCCTCGTCGCCGAGGACATTGCAAGCTACGGATGGCTCGTAGCGGATGTCTTCTTAGCGCTGGTCGTCATTGGTATGGTGATGGGCGCAGTGTCTAGCGCGCTGTATATTGTTGATGCACATCGTGAGTGAATCTATGCTTGATAGAATATACTCAAGTGGTAACAGACAAGCAAATAGGGGAGATCGCCATCGAATCTTTCACCTGCATGCTGATCTTCAAGAATCTGTTCAGTTTCGTGTTGACGTTTTTTGCCTACAATTGGCTGTTATCGAACGGCATTCGCCCGGCGTTCCTGGCGATTGGTAGCATCCAAATGGGAATTTGCGCTCTGAGTGTTCCTATGTGTAAGTGGACATTACTGGTGCTAATGAAAGTAATACCGCTATCCTGCTGACAAGGAATCAGATGTGTTTGGCAAGTGGAACCGCTTCTTTTTTCACAGACACGATATACTGAAGACCCTGCATCTATGGTGAGGAGATTGGGGGGCTCGTCGAAATCTTGAGCGCATCCGTGAAATAGTATGACTTCTTCTGGATGAACATGGCACGAACATAATACAGATTTTGCCATTCTCAACTCATATCGACACAAACGGAGACAAAATACCCCCGACAATTAAACCAGCAGAAAATGCCCGACACTCCGGAGGCAATCCCAGCGCCTGGCAGGGGAAAAAAGACATGTTATTGCTCAATGTGCAGTCAATTATAACGCCCGTCCACGATAAGGAAATCCAAAATTGCATTACAACAAGTCGGTCGTTAGAATCATGGTCGTCATCGTCATCCAAAAAGCATCTCCGCCTTCATGCTCCTCAGCACGGGATCAATAATTCGACGCAAACACCGTGTCTGACGCGATGACCGCAATGGTCGCTACCTGAGCATTCAAAGCATTGTTAGTTTACTCTGTGCGCGATTCAGGAACTCGAACAAACGAAACCGTACCAGAGCCAGATCCACCCCGGGTGTCACAATAACATCCAACACAGGCCTGTAGCCCACGCGCGAGGCCGGCATCAAAGCCAGCTTCTCGTTATGGCGTATACTCTCCCTCACCTCGGCGATCTTGCGGTCCCCATCCACGATGTCGAACAGAGCGAGAACATTCCCATGCCGTTGCACCTCTAGGGTCAATACACGTTCCTCGGGCTGTTTGCCGTCGACGGCGGCGACGTTATCAAAGGTGATAGTGAAGTTCCCTCCGCGGGTAGTCGAGCCAAAGGAAGCGGCAGACCGACGACTTGCCCGACGCCGCGACCCCGTGGCAAGTGGGGAGTAGGTTTTGTCTTTGCGGGAGGAGCCCGGGAGCGTGACGGACCAATTATTGCGGAAGGAGAGGCGTCGGTGCAGTTCGAATAGCGGGAGTCCCGAGGCGTCGCGGAATTCGCGGCAGGGACGGTGAGAGAACTTGCGTCCGGTGGCGGTGAAGAGGGTGATACCGTCGAGGTCCTCGATCTTGTATGCCACGGCAGATTGGGCGTCGCCTTGCGGGCGCACGACCAGGGTGGTCTTGGTATCGGTGATTTGGTCTGCGCGGATGGCAATCGGACGGCCAGGGGCTTTTAGGACTCTACGTATTTGGAGGCTGGAGCTGGACGACGCAGAGGAAGGTGAAGCCGAGGAGAGGAGAGAAAACAACGGGAGTAAGGCCTGTTGTTGATGTTGTTGTTGGCGGCGGTGAGAGAGAAACCAGAACATGATTGGGAGGGTAGCAGTAAGGATGGGGGGGATTGTTTGTTTTTACTACTACTACTGGCAGGTATAGGAGGAGGGAGCAAGAAGAGAATAAGCGAATGACTGACAGGGTGAGAGTGTGTGAGCGATAGAGAGAGGGAGGGAAGGGGGGAGAGAGGGCAGGGGGTCGGGGGAAGAGGGAGAGACAGGGAGAGAGAGAGAATAAAAGATTTCTCAATCACAGCCAAGAGGGGGGTGGACACGAGAAACAAGGTGAGATTTATAAGATTACCCAGTCTAGTCTAGATGGGGTCAAAATGGGGTAGTTTAGCAGAGGGAAGTGGCCCTATAAGCCACAATAATGTCTGAGAGTGCATGATGCCATACCATCACGGGGCGCTGACCTCGACTTGTCCAAATTAATCCCGCTGTAGCCCCATATTCCGAGGCTGAGCAGGGAGGAAAATGAGGAGACTTCAGGAGAGAGCGAGCAAGACTCAAGATGTAGGGGGGGGGGGGGGAGGAGGAAGGAGGGGAAAGACTGGAGGCCTGAAGGAATGAAGATCAAATTAAAAATGGACAACCTCCACTTTTTCTTTCTTCAGAAAACAGGCACCCGGTTAACGTAGTAGTCTATTCAAGATGGGTGTACTGTCCAGTACATACTATACTCACACATGTGTACAGTACAGTAAGAGATGGGGTTGGAAAGTCAACTGGTAAGGCTGAAGGAGCTGCAGCAGGAAGAGAAGAAAGCTAAGAACTGGCAGCTCTTCATTAATTCTTAGCAAGACAAACGCAATGCAAACGGACGGAACTCTCTGTAGTTTGACTGCAACAACTGTAACACTCTTCATGATGACATCAGCTATCCAGAGCTGATGTCACTGTTTCTCTCCTTCTCTCGCTACTCCATATCCACGGATGGACCCGGAGTCTCTTTATCCCCTACATATTCGTACTGGATAGAAAGAAAGTACTAAGTAAGAAAGTGAGTATGATGGCCGGGGGGTTACAGCCAATCTCCCATCATCATCATCATCATCATCATCATCGTCATTAATCATAATGTTCTTTCCCCTCCTTCCGAAGAACTTTCTTCTTCCCTGCCTCATTTTTTTTCTGTTTTAACTTTATCCTCTCTCTCTCTAGGATTTCTTTCTTTTTATTTCTTTCCTTTCATTCTTCTTCCCCTCCCCTCAAGTAATGTCTTGTCCATCCTTGCGGTGGTCGTTATCTTATCATGGCCACTGTTGAACAACCCACCACCACCACCACCACCACCACCACAACGCTACCGCGTTCCCGCTCCGTGCGTCTTGCGGGTCAAGGTAAGTAAGATCGGCGCCCCCCTCCCCGATCGCCTTGCTTAATGTTCCTCTTGCATCAAACTACCAAATACCATGTCTAACAATTTCGTAATAATAATAACAACCATAATAATGAATTAGCTAATGCTTCTCTCCAGCTGCAACCGCCGCCCTGTATGTGACCCATCCGGAGCGCAGATTATCGGTGCGTGAGCCTTCCGCCGCTGAAACAGAACGTTTGAGTGAGTTTCCCCTGGGACCTTGCATGCAAGGTGAAACCATACCGTCAATGGCCTCCTCTTCCTCACTAATACGTATCTGGATCTACCGCAGCCTTGAAGGCGACCGGTTCCCGTCCCGGCTTCAGCCATGCGTCAGCTGTCGCCGCCCTCGCCCACGCCAAGAAGGAAGCTGCCGCGATTCCAGTTGTCGAGCATCAGCGTACATTGGAGTCGCCTAGTCAGGAAGGCTACAAGGCGGCTGCCTATGTCTTTGGAAACCGTCGTCCATCATCGGCTCTCTCACCCAGTTCGTATGAGTCCAAGCAAGACCTGCTTGCAGCTGGCCCGACGGCTGGGCGTGGTCTACCTGATCGAGAGAAGGCCCTTCGTGCCGCCACCGGTGCGTTAAGCGGCAGCCGGAGGCGAGCCGACTCGGAGCCTTCTGATACTCCTCACGCAGGCATGAGCACAGATGAGGTCCTCGGATATCTCGATAGTTCTATGGAGGCAAGCCGGATCCAACATATCGCTAACACCAATGCACGTCTTTATACTGCGTCCCCACCGGTTTCTCCGGAGCAAGAAGATCACAAGCGGAGAAGTGTCATGCAAGCTGCTGCTCTGTCCATGGCTCGCGAGATGTATGCCGTGGTGGAGTCTAAAGAGCAGGGTCAGGTAGGCCACGCTCGCTGGGGGTCGCAACGTTCCCCCACGGGGGCAGAGCCCATGGTTCTTCAGCAGGCCTTCAGCTTGCAGGATGCCGCCCAAAAGCGCGCGGCTGAAAAACTGGCCAGCATGCAGGATGAGACAGCCATTTACCGGGAATACTATGGCCTCGAGCCCCAGCCCACCCGATCCAGCTTGCAGCCTCGCCGACGTAGAACCTCAATCGACACGGATGTCTCCAGCGGGGATGCTGATCGAACACTGGAGATCCGGCATCAGATGTCCAGTCTCCGCTCGAGACTCAATGCCGTAGATGAGAGAAGGGAACAGGACCGCGCGCTTTTGATGGAAGCTGCAAGGAAAAATGTAGACGCCACCCTCCAGAATATGGAGATGAGGGTCTATGCGGAGACTGGTCGCGCCCCACCATCCATGCAGAAAGAAATCGAAGAGGCTGCACTGGCACGTGCCATGCTTGAAAGACAAGAGAGACAAGAAGCAGACTCCCAGCACCAGGGGATTGACCGAGTGAATATCAGCTCAAGGCGGTTCGTGGATATGTCTGACGTGGAGGCCCTGGCTCGATCCCGGCTACAGCCCACATTCGACGAGATCACCGACCGCGCTGAAAATCAACGCGCGAGAGAGCTCGAGCAGAGGCTGGACCAGGAAGAAGCCCAACGCCGAGAAGCCATGTATCGCGAACGCGAAGCAGAGACCAAAGCGGAAGAGAAACGGTTGAGGGGTAAGTCCGTTGTCTGACATGAGAATCGTTCCATTTATCCACCTCTGACAAGATATAGACTCCGTAAGACTTGAGAACAAGTCTAAAGAAGAGAAGAGCTGGTTATGGAAAAGGAAGTCGAAGCGCTTCTCCGACCATGAGCAAGACACGGCGGCTGGCCCAATCTATGGAGTGGCTGAAGAAGCATCAGCCGAATCAGCACCGCACTCTAACGCCGAGGTCAGCGCAGATGTCTCCGGTGCAGTAGCTGAGCCTGCCCGAAACGATACCGTCGCTAAACCCGAATCAAAATTCAAGTCTTGGTTCAAAGGCCGCCTGAGACGTCGCTCGAGCTCTACCCAGGCCGAAGCTTCCAAGGAGTCGAATGTATCTAAAGTGGGCACCGAAGCGTCGCGGGTCGCGGACTCTACGGAAGAAACGGGCCCAGAGGAAGCAGGGGAGCCTCTTGGCGCAGGCGAAGCTAAAAAATCTCAGACTCCCAGCGCATCCGAGCCTGTGCAAACTATCGAGGCTGGTCAGGGACGAGCCTGGGAAATCGCTCACCCTGATGGTACATCTCCTGAGATGCCAGAGCTTCCAGCCACGGCCGAAGCTCCCTCCAAAGGAGGGGCTCTGGAGGAAGAACCCCGGAGAGCGGCGCTTCAGTCCCATCCCATGGCCGAAGCATCCATCGGTGATGGCAATGCATCAAGCCTTCTCGAGAACGTCTCGGCTCAGCAGGCTTCCAATGCCAAAGACGTGCCCGCTGGCGAGACGAGCCATAAGCGGTTGGTGTCTGGGTTCAAGAAAATGGTCTCTAGAAGTTCAACCGAAGTGAAGACAGATGGGGCTGCTAGCCATGATATCGCCCGAAGAAGCTCGGAAGCAATTCCCAAGCATACAGTAGAGCGAGAAGACCGACGGGCAAGCGTGCCTGAGCATGGCCTAGCGCTGCCCTCCTCTGCAGCAAAACGCACCAGTGATGGCACAGGCCGCGAGTCGCGATTTTCTGAGAGATTGTAGAATGAAGCTACGTGTTGGCTGATGTTTTGTTCCTCTCTGATACCTATTCTTTCTTTAGTTTTGGTTTCTTTCCCAGTTTCGTTATGTTACTCTTTCCCTGGATCTAAGCTTCATTCTGTGCTTCTTGATCTTGTTACTTTAGTCTTCTCAATCTTACCTCTTGGCATTCTGTCTTTGTTTATCATATCTAGCATGCTTTTTGAGTCCCCTGTAGTTAGCTAGTTTAACAACTACACACTCTGTAACGTAATCGGTAAGCGAGTGGTCCATGTAGGCGAGTGGCCCATCTCCGTATTCCATACAAAATAGCTAGTTTCTAAAGCTAAATATCGCAACAACCATAGTACTTGAGAGACTAAGTCTATACTATATAAATATTAAGTATATCTTTTATATAAAATATCTCTTTTAGAAGCTTAAAGTCAATACTCTTAATATAATCTAAAAATTATCTTAAAATACATATATTACCAAAAATACATATCTATTTAGGTAATTAAGATATATTAGAGATTATCTCTTGAATAGTATAGATTAGTATGATAATCAGAATCTATAGAACAAATTTTATAAGGTTTCATTAGGAAATGGTTGAGAT